>NC_054467.1:250267599-250437599 GCF_017639515.1 Carcharodon carcharias | reverse complement strand
ATGCATTTACATCTTTCCTTAAATAAGGAGACCAGTACCATACAGAATACCCTTTCTTAATTGGGTTTAATAGCATCTGTGGAGAGAAAAACAGAGTTAACGTTTCAAGTCTGTATGACACTTCTTTAGAGTCATACAGACTTGAAATGAAATGTTAACTCTGTTTTTTTCTCTCCATAGATGCTGTTAGACTTGCTGAGTTTTTCCAGCATTTTTTGTTTTTGTTTCAGATTTCCAGCAACTGCGGTAATTTGCTTTTACCCTTTCCTAATTACTTGCCGTACCTGCATACTTCTGTGATTCATGCACTAGGACACCCAGATCTCCCTGAATCTTAGAGCTCCTCAATCTCTCACTATTTAGGTAATAAGCTTCTTTTTTGTTCTTCCTGCCAAAATTAACGATTTCACATTTGCCCACTTTATGCTCCATTTGCCAGATCTTTGTCCACTCACTTGACCTTACCTATGTCACATTGTAGCCTCCTTATGTCCTCTTCACAAGTTATAATGAGAAGCGCAGTATGAGGCAACACTGCCACATCACCAGACTAACTACAAATGTCAGAAAGTGTAACTCAATCAGGCAAAGTGAGACAGTCCATGGTTGTACAATTGGCTAAATGAGTCAGGTTTCATTTATCCGACTGACTGTTGCGCTGGTTTGGAATTAATTCAGAATTGGAATTTCACACGCTGGGGTCAAAACTGGGTCAAGTGAAAGGAAGCACTTTTCACGTTAAAATGAAACTTGGGTTTGATGCAAGTTTCTTTCTTTTCCATTGGGCTTGTAATATCATACAATCCACCTTAAGATGTTACCTAGAGAATGGAGGAAAGCAGGAGCAGGAATAGGCCACTCAGCCCTTCATGCCCACTGTTGTTCAGTTAGGTCATGGTTGAACTGGGTCTTAAATCCATAAGTTGCGTATCCTTTAATACCCCAGCAATAATGAAGATCCATCAAGCTCAGTTTTGAAATTTGCAATTGATTCCGGCCTCAAAAGGTTTTTGAGAAAGAAAATTCAAGGTTAAGGTATTTTCAAACAAAATGAGAGTTCAGAATGTTTCTCTGAATCTCTGGTGAATGCAACGTGGGTATCCCTCCAACCTGGAGCAGCTCCCACTCAGAGTCACTCCCTTCACCAAGATATGGGAGCAGACAAGGAATTGATTATCCTGCTGCCCTGATACTGAGATAAGATCCCAAGATATATATTGAGGTATAGTCCAAAGTCAATGGATTAGGCTGCCCAGGGGGATGTTCTCTTGGTGGCAAGCCAGGATAATCTCAGTAGACCTGAAGGAGGGCTGAACACTAC
The DNA here is from genome assembly GCF_017639515.1 of Carcharodon carcharias. NCBI lineage: Eukaryota > Metazoa > Chordata > Chondrichthyes > Lamniformes > Lamnidae > Carcharodon > Carcharodon carcharias. The sequence continues at coordinate 250,436,278 of NC_054467.1, read as the reverse complement.
AGCCCAGTGTAATTTTGTCCTCACACTACCTATCTTGGTGTCATCAGCAAATTTAGCCACCGTTCCTTTGGTCCCTTCATCCAAGCCATGTATATAAATTGTAAAAGGTTGAGGCCCCAGCACTGACCCCTGTGGCACACCACTCATCACATCCTGCCAACCAGAAAAAGACCCATTTATGCCATCTTTCTGTTTCCTGTTGCTAGCCAATCTTCCATCCATGCTAACGTGTTACCCCCTGCAACATGAGCTTCTATTTTTCACAATAAACTTTGATGTGACACTTTATAAAATGCCTTCTGGAAACCTAAGCACAGTACATCCACTGGTTCCCCTTTATTCATAGCACTTGTGACTCCTTCAAAGGACTCCAATAAATCTGTTCAGCATGACATCCGTTTTGCAAAGCCATGTTGATTCTGCCTGATTGCCTTGAATTTTTCGAAGTGCCCTGCTATAACATCTTTAATAATAGTTTCTAATGTGCTTTGGGCCAAGCGCTGGAAAATGGGATTAGTGTAGTTAGATCTTTGTTGACTGGCGCTTGACACGATGGGCCGAATGTTCTCCTTCTGTGCTGTTGACCTCTTTGAGTTTATGAGTTTCTAACACTTTCCCTATGACAGATGTTAGGCTAACTGGCCAATAGTTTCCTGCTTTCTGTCTCCCTCCCTTTTTGAATAAAAGAGTTATATTTACTATTTTCCAAACTAATGGAACCTTCCCCGAATCTAGGGAATTTTGGAAAATTAAAACCAGTGCATCAACCATCTCACTAGCCACTTCTTTCAAGACCTTAGGGTTTGTCAGACTTGGGATTTGTCAGCCCCACAGCCCAAACTATTTGCTCAGTACCACTTCGCTGATGATTGTAATTTTCCCGAGTTCCTCCCTCCCTTCCATTTCCTGATTTACAGCTATTTCTGGGATGACACTTGTGTCCACTATAATGAAGACCAAAGCAAAATACCTGTTTAATTTGTCCACCATCTTCCTACTTTCCATTATGAATTCTCCAGATGCACTCTCTATAGGACCAACGCTCACTTTGTTAACTCTTCTTATTTAAATATCCATAGAAACTCTTAATATCAATCTTTATATTACTAGCTAGCTTTCTCTCATACTCTAATTTTTCCCTCCTTATTAACCTTTTTGTCATTCTTTGCTGTTCTTTATATTCTTTCCAATCTTCTGACCTGCCACCCATCTTTGCATAATTATATGCTTTTTCTTTAAGTTTGGTACTGTCTTTAACTTTTTTAGTTAACCACGTACAGTGGGTCCTCTCCTTGGAATTTTTATTTCTCATTAGAATGTACATATTCTGTGGATTCTGAAATGTCCCTTTAAATGTCTGCCTCTGAATATCTATTGACCTATCCCTTAAGCACATTTGCCAGTTCACTTTAGCTAGCTCTGCTTTCATGCCCTCATAATTGCCCTTATTTAAGTTTAAAATACTCTTGGATGCGCTCGTTTCTCCCTCAAAATGAATGTAAAATTCTATCATATTGTGATCACTGAAGGGGTCTTCACTAGGAGGTTATTGATTAATCCTATCTCATTGCTCAATACCAGGGCTAGTATAGCCTGCTCTCTGGTTGGCTCCAGAATGCGCTGTTCTAAGAAACTATCCCAAAAGCATTCTATGAACTCCTCATCTATGCTACCTTTGCCCATCTGATGTTTCCAGTCTATACGTAGATTAAAATCTCCCAGATTATTACTGTACCTTTCTGGCAAACTCCCATTATCTCTTCTTTTATACTCTGTCCTACTGTGCAGTTACAATTAGGAGGCCTGTACACCAGTCCGACAAGTGACTTTTTGCCTTTATCGTTCCTCATCTCAACCCAAACCGCTTCTACATCCTGGTTTCCTGAACTTAGGTCATCCCTCTCTGATGTGACAATACCATCATTAACTAACAGAGCTACCTTTTCCTAACTTCCTGTCCTTTCTAAATGTCACATACCCTTCAATATTCAGGACCCAATCTATGTCATCCTCTAGCCATGTATCTGTAATGGTGATCAGACCGTACATATTCATTTCTATTTGCGCTCTCAGTTCATCTGTTTTGTTTCGGATGCTATGTGTGTTCAGATACAGAGCCTTTGGATTTGTCCTTTTATTATTTTTCTAGCGTCTAGCCTTATCTGCTGATTTACACTTAGATTTATACTCCCTGTCCCCTCCTGTCACAGTCTGTTTATCATTTCCCATATTAATACTTGTCTCTCTGAATGTGAGTGTGAGTATGTGTGTATGTTTCAGTGTGTGAGAGTGTGTGCATGTCAGTGCGAGGTTGTGTGTGTGTGGGGTGTGTTTGTGTGTCAGTGCATTGGGGGGGGAGGGGGTGTGTGGGGGTGTGTGTGTGTGTGTGTGCGTGCATGTGTGTGTGTGTGTGTCAGTGCATGTTTATGAGTACGTGTATAATTGCGTGAGTGTGGGAATGTGTAATGTAGTTGACTGTAAACTATTTCCAGAGTATTGGGTGATGTGCTATTTGTTTAGGGTGATACAATTTGTAGTGGGCACTGGGTACACGTTGCTTATTCACTGCTGTCTGCTGCTGCTCAGCTCACATTGCCCATGTGTCAAACACTGTCCAATGCGTATCCTTTTTTTTAATGATCTTATGAGATAAAAGCCAGTAATTCACTTTGGACTGAAATTAGCCAAATCGTGCTTGTCACAACTCCAAGCCTTAAATCCTCTTTAATAGACACTGAGTATAACTGTCAATTCATCCTGGTGTGGTGCTCAGCAAACACTCACACCCCAATTTTGACTCTCACTCAGTCAGTGGAAAGCAGGTTGGCGAGGGGGCGGGGGGAGGTAGATATTAAAATCAAGTGGGGGGATTTACCCACCTCCTTTCCCACCACGAGCTAACAGCATCCTCTTTAAGCATGCAGGTCAGCTTTCGATGGCTTCATTTGGGGTCCAGTCTCATTATTTTAACTTGAGGCTTGAGTGCTGGAGCAGAGGTAACTTCAGTCTGCTCCTACCCTCAGGTTAAACCAGTCCAGGGGATGTTCACTTCTACACATCACACATTAGGAAGGGTGTCAAGATATTGGAGAGGGTACAGAAGAGATTTACTAGAATGATACCACTGATGAAGAACTTTAGTTTAGGGAAAACAACATATTCATACTGCATGGGAAGAGAGTGCTGATTGATTGGCAAGTGCCCTGGGGAATGAACCACAGAATGGCTGTCACTTATTTTGTTTAGCTGAAACAGGTGCAATGCAACAAGTTATTTCTGTCTGCAAAGAACAGGGCCCTGTGTATTAATATACCTAACTTCCAGTACATGCAAATGACCACACAACGAGCCTGACCGACAATCTTAAATTGGTTGTCAGCATAATCTTTAGCACACTGAGGATTATTTAGCAAATGATTGGGCAACATTTCCATGTTATGGAAGCTACATATATGAATACACAGGGCCCTGTTCTTTGCAGATAGAGAGAACGTGTACACACATGGCACCAGTTTCAGTTAAACAACATAAGTGACAGCCATTCACTGGTTCAATCCCCAGGGCAGTGTCTTGACCAATCAGAGTCAAGCTGCCTGGTTTAAATTTCAAATAATGCTTGGCAGTTAACTGGCAGTCACCATCAACTGGTGCATTCTCCATGACAACAGCTCTACCAATCAGAGTGCACTTGCTAATCAACCAGCACTCTCTTCCCATAGAGTATGTTGTTTAGTCTAACATTGGTATTTTCTTACGAATTGTCCTGATGAGTGCAAGATGTGAAGCTTTGACAAAAAAAGTCCCTTTTTTCAGCAATACTCAAGTTCTGTATTACCAAATGACTACTTATAGCAAAATGTGTTCATAGCAGCACAAGGGTGAGCACTTTCTGAAAGCAAAGCATGAGAACAAGATACAGATTGGCACTTGTGGGGGGTGGGAAAAAAAATAAAAATGGAGGACAGAGTTTATGGTCCAAAGTTTTTGAACTCAGTGTTAAGTCCAGAAGGTTGTAAGGTTTCCAGCATCTGCAGCATCTTGCTTTTATTTTAGTGGATTCATTGGATAGTTCTTCCAAAGAGCTGGCACAGGGATGATGGGCTGAATGATAGTCTTCAGTGCTGTATGATTCTATGATTCTAGTAATTTACTCTCGACCTGGTACTACACGGGTGCACATGCATGACACACATTACATGAAATTCAAATCTAATGCTCACATGGGTCTCAGGGTCAACTCCTGGAGTATTGAGGATATAACAATATTTCGGCTCAATAATTCAATTAGTCAACTAATCAATCAGCTATTTGGAATCCCCACAATCTAATTTCTGTTCTCTTTTGTTCTCTCACTGACTCGTTCTCTCTTGTTTTACATAGAATTATGTCCACAGAACAGAAACAGGCCAAACAGCCCTTGTGGGCTTTGCTAGTCCCTAATGCACCACAGAATTCTCCTCTCCCCAAAGTACCCTACAACTTTATTTTATTATTCTTATATTTGTCTATGGGGACATTTTGGTATGGTAGTATGGTGCTTGGGTATTAATTCAAAGGCCCAGGTTAATGCTCAAATCCCACAATGGCTGATGAAATATAAATTCAATTAATAAAACCAGGGACTGAAAAGCTAATCTCAGTAATGGTGACCATGAAATGATCACTGATCATTGTAAAAGCCCATCAGGTTCACTGATGCTCCCTTTAGGGAAGGAAATCTGCCATCCTTATGTGATCTGGTCTGCATGGGACCCCAGGCCCACAGCAATGTGGTTGGCTCTTAACTGCCCTCTGAACTGGCCAAGCAAGCCCACTCAGTTCAAGGGCCAATTAGGATTGAGCAGCAAATTCTGGCCTTGCCCAGAGATGCCCCATTGGATGAGTAAAAAACATTTCAATCACTGAGGGCACAATTTAAGCAGAGGCAGGAGTGGGGTGAGAGTCTCAGTTGGTGATCACGGGCAGGCCTCCAATTGTCCATCCTGTCTCTGACTCTCCTTTCTGTTGACTTCAATGGGGATGGAACTGGGCAGATTGCATCACCAGGGAGCTGAGCCACCATCGTCTGCTTCATCCCGATCCCTCCCCTCCTTCACCCAAGTTGAATTTCCCCCACCGCCTTGTGATGTTTAAACTGCCTGTGGTGCTGCACCACCACCCCCCCAACACCCCCTCCCCCTTGCTTTAATGTTTGCAACGAGATGGTCACAAACTGGGCTGGAGCGGGGGAAGGGGAAGGACCTGCCCTCAGAGAATCCAGGAAGGCAGCAGAAAGGTTTGACTCCAAACGCAACCCGGTTAAAAAAAGAGCATTAAACAACCTTTCCCACAATCCCGGGACGTCCAGAGAGTGGTCAAAGCTAGGCCTGTTTATCAGGCAATACGCAGGGTGAAGGGCCAGAAACTTGCCAAGGCCAATCTGTTCTCACTCATATTTATGGGTGCTGCTGAATGATGTTCTTTTTTTCAGGAGCCCAGTGCCATCGCCTAAAGTATGCATCAGGGGCCTTTAACCATGGGGTTGTCAAACTACCAAAAAGTAGGGGAGTCTTGCTAGAACAGTACAGGGCATTGGTGATACAGCACCTCAAGCACCGTGTACAGTTTTCACAGAATCCCACAGTGCAGAAGAGGCCCTTCGGCCCATCAAGTCTGCACCGACATGTGAGAAACACCTGACCTACCTACCTAATCCCATTTACCAGCACTTGGCCCATAGCCTTGAATGTTATGACGTGCCAAGTGCTCATCCAGGTACTTTTTAAAGGATATGAGGCAACCTGCCTCCACCACCCTCCCAGGCAGTGCATTCCAGACCGTCACCACCCTCTGGGTAAAAAGGATTTTCCTCACATCCCCCCTAAACCTCCTGCCCCTCACCTTGAACTTGCGCCCCCTTGTGACCGACCCTTCAGCTAAGTTTAGGGACAGGTTTTTCAGGCCCCAGCACTGATTTTTAACTCTTTAAATTTTCCCACCCAGCCTGTGATGATGCCCACCGGCGTCGGGCTCAGAAAATCCCGCCTGTAGTCTCCTTACTTCAGGAGAGACATACGTGCATTAGAAGCATTCCAGGGAAGGTTGACTAGGCTGATTCCTGGGATGAGGGTTTGGTCTTATCAGGAGAGGCTGAGCAGGTTGCGCCTATACTCATTGGAGTTTAGAAGAATGAGAGGCGATCATATCGAAACGTAAGTTTCTGAGGGGGCTTGAAAGGGTGGATGCTGAGAGGATGTTTCCCCTTGTGGGGCCATCTAGGACTAAGAGGCACAGTTTAAAGATAAGGAGTCTCCCATTTAAGACAGAGATGAGGAGGAATTTCTTCTCTGAGGGTTATTAGTCTTTGGAATCTCCACCCCAGAAAACAGTAGAGGCTCGGTTAGTAAATATATTCAAGGCTGAGTTAGGTGGGCTTTTGATTGACATGGGAGTCAAGGGACAAGAGGAAAAGTGGAGTTAAGGCTACAATCAGATTACCCATGATCTTACTGAATGACGGACAAGATTCGAGGAGTTGAATGGCCTACTCCTGCTCCTATTACGATCTTGTTGTAGGAATCGGTTTGGGCTGAGCAGCAAGAATTGGACCTGCTCTGTTCTGCTCTGTCCAGGATTCCTACAGTGTGAGGGGCCAACAGCGATGGCTGAGTGACTCCGTCCTTGGTAAAGTGGATGAGTTTGTGGCACCTCTGCATGTAAATGAAGCCCGCAAGGCCTCAGTTTAGGGCTTCCCAGGCCCCTCTAGTAAGGGCCTCGATGTACAGCCCCCTATCTCAGGTCCAAATTGCGCCTAAAGGTGTTTCCTTTCTCAACATATACATACAGTTCTCATAGAATGGTATAGCACATAAGGAAGCAATTTGGCCCATCATGCTTATGCTGGTTCTTTGGTAGACAATTTGTCTCACTCCCCCTGCTCTTCCCTACAAATTGTTTACCTTCCCTTTTTTCATGGGATGTCAGCATTTCCCAATTGCCCTTGAACTGAGTGGCTGGTTAGGCCATTTCAAAGGGCAGTTAAGCGTCAACCACATTGCTGTGGGTTTGGAGTCACATGTAGGCCAGACCAGGTAAGGATGGCAGATTTCCTTCCCAAAGGGCATTAGTGAACCAGATGAGCTTTGACAGCAATCAATGATAGAGACTAGATTTCAACTGGAGGTTTATTGAATTTTCCTGAGCTTTTTCCAGCATTTTTTGTCCTTATTTCAGATTTCCAGTATCTGCAGTATTTTGCTTTTGCTCAAATAATCCTGTGGTTGATTGCAGTTAATCCGCATCTGCCCTGATCGGGGTTACAGACCTTAATCGATATCCCTTGATGCTCTCCTCCACACCACCCCCTCCCCATCTCTCTACCAACACCTCTAATCCTTTGCTGGAAAGGATGGGTGTCCGCAATTGGTGCCTCATGGAGGGAAGAGGGGGCATAGCAGTATTGTCACTGAGCTAGCATTCTAGGCCCAGGGTAACGCTCTGTGGACCCAGGTTTGTATCCCAACATGGCAAATGGTAAAATCTGAATTCAATAAGAATCTGGAAGTAAAAGTCTAATGATGACCATGAAACCACTGCTGATAGTAAAAACTCATCTGGTTCACTTTAGGGAAGGAAATCCGCCTTCCTTACCTGGTCTGGCCTACATGTGACTCCAAACCCACAGCAATGTGATTGACTCTTAACTGCCCTTTGAATGAGGGGCAATTAGGGATGGGCAGCAAATGCTGGTCTAGCCAGTGACACCCACATCTCATAAACGAATAAAAATAACCACAGCCTACGGTTACTGGAGTAACCTAACTAGTGTTGCCAACTAGAATTGGGAGGTTTTCCCACGGGGCCTCTAACCCTCCAAATCACCCCACCCAGGCAAAATGCCCCCTTTTTTATCCCACCCCCAACATCTCAAATATCTTTTAAAACAAATTTATTTTTATAAACGCTATTCCCTTTTTCCTTTTTGTGTTTTAAACAGCCCCTGTGATTTTTCTCCTGCTTCTTCAACACCAGCAGTGTCCAGGAGATCAATCTTTAATTCCTGGAGCCCCCCCCGGGACAGTTCGAAACATAACCATGGGCCGCCGTATCCATGGAAACATGGCCTCGAGGAAAATCAGAGCGGGGAAGGCCTTGGTCGAGGACATTGAGCCAGGGGCAGGCCACCTTAGCCTGGGCAGTCAGTACAAGCCAATAAAGGGTTAAGAACGAGTCCCTCTTTTCGTAACAAGACAGACCTATTTGAATGTCTATGTGGAATAAAGATGTCAGGCTACAAAAGGCATGACGTGCTCTCGACCGAGACCCTGAATAGAACTGCGCCAACACTCAATCTATCAAAGGAATGTGCAGTTTATTATTAGACACCGACACACATTAGCCCTTGGCCCATATATGAATGTCAGAAGATTATACATTCAATTTGTTAACCGACAAGGCCAGGGGTTTTGTTCTGCTACAAATGAGAGGCACTGAATTCATTTCTCACCCACGCTCACTGAGGGATGTTTATTGTTTGCACTCTGCGCTGCATGCTAATTTAGATTTATGCTGTGTTTATTCTTACGGAGACAAAATTCTGAATGAAAGTGAATATTATATTTTCAGGGTAAGATGGGCTCTGGGGGACTCTGAGCGGGAGTGAATAACATACGTTGAACTGAAGTAAAACTTGCATTTCTACAGAAGCCTTCACTCACACCAAGTCACATTCACCCATCGTGCGCATTGACCGATGTGGGCTCCTGGTCCCCAAGTTTAAAATTCTCATCCATTGTTCAAATCCCCCCCGAATCGTCGCCTCACTCTGCAACCCACCCTCTGTGACTTTCTCCAGACTCAGAACCCTCCAAGATCGCGACTCTCTGATTATTCAGGCGCAATTGCGATGGTGATGGCATTGGCATTGGCGTGTTAAGGTCACTAGACCAATAATCTAAAAACCCAGACTAAAGTTCTGGGGACATAGGTTCAAATCCCACCATAGCCACTGGTGGAATTTTAAATTCAGTAAATAATGGTGATCATGAATCTATCATTGATTGTTGTAAAAACCCATCTGGTTCACTAATACCCTTTCGGGAAGGAAATCTGCCATCCTTACCTAGTCTGGCCCACGTGTGACTTCCAGACCCATAGCAATGTGGTTGACCCTTAACTGCCCTCTGAAAAAGACTAGCAAACCACTCAGCTCAAGAGCAATTACAGATGGGCAACAAGTTTGGGCCTTGCCAGTGATACCCAAATCCCATGAATGAATGAAAAAAAACATTAGCCTCCTGCACATCGCGATTTCTATCATCCCTTGACTGGTGGTCGCACCTTCAGCTGCTGAAACCCTAAACTCAGGAATCCCTCCTTTAACTTCACTGTCTCTCCTTCCTCCAGTAGGACTCTCCTTAAAACATACCTCTTTGACCACATTTTTGGCCATCTTCCTAAATATCTCTTAATGTGGCTGGATGTCAAATTTTGCTCGACAACATTAGTCTGAAGCATCTTGGGCCTTTTGCTATGTTAAAGATGCTATACAAATACAAGTTGTTGTACCCTTTTTTTATTCACTCACGGGATGTGGACTTTGCTAGCTGGGCCAGCATTTATTGCTCATCCCAAGTTTCCCTTGAGAAGGTGGTGGTGAGCTGCCTTCTTGAACCGCTGCAGTCCATGTGGTGTGGGTACATCCACAGTGCTGTTAAGAAGTGAGTTCCAGGATTTTGACCCAGTGACAGTGAAGGAATGGCAATATATTTCCAAGTCAGGATGGTGAGTGACTTAGAGGGGAACTTCCAGGTGGTGGTGTTTCCATTTATCGGCTGCCCTTGTTCTTCTAGGTGGTAGAGGCCACAGGTTTGAAAGGTGCTATAGAAAGAGGCTTGGTGAGTTGCTGCAGTGCATGTTGTAGCTGGTACACATGAGTGCTACCGGAGGGAGTGTCTGGGACATTATCTGTAAGGTACAATTCCGTGAGGATGACTATGTCAGACTGTTGCTTGACTCATCTGTGAGGCAGCTCTCCCAATTTTCGAACTAGGTGTTAGTAATGAGGACTTTGCAAGGTTTACAGGGCTGCGACTGCCCTTGTCGTTTCCGGTGTCTAGGTCAGTGCCAGGTGCTCTGTCCAGTTTCATTCCTTTTTTGTGATGGTTTGATACAACTGAGTTGATTGCTAGGCCTTTTAAGAGTTAACCACATTGCTATGGGTCTGGAGTCACATGTGGGCCAGACTGGGTGAGGCCAACAGTTTCATTCTGGGAAGGGCATTAGTGAACCAGTTGGGATTTTACAACAATTGACAATGGTTTCATGGTCAACATTAAACTTTTAATTCCAGATTTTTATTGAAATCAAATTCCACCATCAGCCATGGTAGGATTCGAACTCTGGTCCCCAGAGCATCACCCTGGGTCTCTGGATTACTCATCCAGCAACAATATCGCTATGTAATCACCTCCCCCGCGCCTAGTGTCAGCCTGGATGTTGTGCTCAAACCTTTGGAATGGGACTTGAGCTCACAGCCTCCAAGGCAAGAGTGCTACCCACTGAGCCATGGCTACCTGGTATCACACTGCTCTGATGTGATTGGCCACTTCACCACCTGCAGAATTTAGGCCTTCAAAATACATATGCAATTTTTTGTCTATGGTGAAGTAACTTAAGTACATGGTCCATTGATGACATGGAATGATGATACTGAGGTACAAAGCCATGATCACAAAATCTCTGTGTCTGCACAGCCAGAATTAATACCTCACCTGTAGAGGCATAAGCAATAGGTTGGTTCACCCCTCCCTTCCTAGTTGAGAGTCACTATTTGAACATGACTATTTCACTAATTTTGACATTCATAACTTCTTGATTTAGGTTCTGGTTGGGGTTGGTGTTGTAGTTAGGGATAGAACTAGTTATCGTTAGGGTTAGCATTAGGGTTAGGATGTGGGCTTGAGTTTTAGATTTAAAGTTAGGGTTACATGAGAGTTCGGGTTAGAGATTGGCCTGGTAGGAGCTCAGACTAGGGTTAGAGTTAGAGGTCGTACAGGAGTTCGAACCAGAATTGGGCCTTGGTGGTCCCTAAAAAACAAAGAAATTAAATTAAAAAGGAATGTTTTAAAATAACAAAGCAGATTCCCTCCCCTTTAATTGATAATGTTTATGATTAAACAACACCAATAGGTCATGCAATAAATGCCTTTACATTTTCTTTATACTTTGATTTAGTGTTATAACTTTTAGTGAAGTAGCAAAACCAGGAGCAATTTGAGAAGCAGAGATGTCAACTGGAACATTGGAGGTTGACTGCAAGGGCAAGCTGAGGTAAAGCACCACTGCTGGTGGGAGGGTGTAATTACATGGTGACACATTTACATGGGAAAATTCCAATGTCAGTGTGGACTTAGGAAATTGGCAATGGAATCATTAAAATAAGGACACAATATATGATTTTAAGAAGAAATGACTTTAATGCCCCCTGGTCCTATTCTCCCTCACCTTTTCATCCACTGCCATGTGAAGACGACATTGAGTATTAGGGAAAAGTGGATATGAAATTAGTTCTGTGTTGGCCAGTTACGTCACTTTGAAAGATACACATATTCTGTCTCATCTAAATTGTGCAGTGTCCCAGTTCTAAGATTACTAAAAACTCTTAATATGCTATTAATAGGATACGATTAATAGGATGCCAGGGAATGCCTCTCTCTCTATCTGTCTCTCTCCCTCTCCCTCTCTGTTATAACCTACTGTTTTGTCCTACATCAGTGGGGTCAGTTAGCTCAGTTGGATAGATGTCTACACAGTAATACAGAATGACCCGAATAGCATAGGCTTAATCCGCATACCAGCTGTGGTAGTTCATGGAGACCTGCCTCCTCACCATAAGCCCGCCACCTCCGCACCCTCCCCGCACCCCCCCCCCACCCCGAACCACCAAACCGCACACCGGTCCCGCCCTCCCAACTTATGGAGTGATGCCCCTCAAGCTAGATGGAAAGACATGCCTATGCACCTTCTTGGCCAATGGCTAATTACCTTCCCTTCCCTGTTCCATATCATCCACTACTCATCTGCCCATATTGTAGTGAGCCCAGTTCACCCCTCCTCCCAGTTCAGCAACACCTTGATTTTAAAATGCTCACTCTTGTGTTCACATCCCTCCATGTCCTCGTTCCCACCCTAACAATGTAACCTCACTCAACCCTCTGAGGACTCTGTTTTCTTCCAAATTTGGCCCCTTGTCCTACTCCCCACTTCCTTTGCCCCACTGCTGGCAGCCTTGGCTTCAGCCATTTAGGTCCTAAACTCTGAAATTTCTTCCCTAATCCACTCCACCTCTCATCACCCTCCTCCTTTAAGAGGCTTCTTTAATGCACCTATTTGACCAAACATTTGGACACTCAGCTTAGGCTTGTCTTTGGTCACAGCAAAGCAATGGGCCCTGACCATATCCTGGATGTTGTACTGAGATTGTGTTCCAGAAGAAGTCACACCCCTAGCCAAGCTGTATCACTACAGCTACAACAATGGCAGCTACCCAACACATGAGGAAAGTTACCAAGGTATGTCCTGTCCACAAAAAACAGGACAAATCCAATCCAGCCAATTACCTTCTGGCCAGCTTACTCTTGAACATCAGCAAAATGATTGAAGGTGTTGTTGACAGTGCTGTCAATCGGCACTTATGCAGCAATAACCTGTTCACTGAAGCTCAATTTGGGTTCTGCCAGGACCACCCGGCTCCTGACTTGGTCCAAGCATGGACAAAAGAGCTGAATTGCAGATATGAAGGGGAGAGTGAATGCTCTTGACATTAAGGCAGAATTTGACCGAGTGTGGCATCAAGGAGCCTGAACAAAATTGAAGCCAGTGGAAATCAGGGGGAAAACTCTTCGTTGGTTGGAGTCATACCTAGCACAAAGGAAGATGGTTGCGGTTATTGGAGATCAATCATCTCAATCCCGGGATACCACTGCAAGAGTTCCTCAGGATATTGTCCTAAGCCCAACCATCTTCAGCTGCTTCATCAATGACCTTCCTTCCATCATAAGGTCAGAAGTGGGGATGTTCACTGATGATTGCACAATACCCAATACCATTCACAACTCCTCAGACAATGAAGCAGTCTGTGTTCAGATGCAGCAAGACCTGGTGAACATTCAGGCTTGGGCTGACAGGTGGCAAGTAACATTCATGCGACACAAGTGCCAGGCAATGACCATCTTCAACAAGAGAGAATCTAACCATCTCCCCTTGATACTTAAGCATTACCATTGCCAAACACCTGACCAAAAACATCCGAGGGTCACCATTGATCAGAAATGTAACTGGACCAGCCATATAACTATTGCAGCTATGAAGGAACAGTAGCATAGTGGCAATTTCACTGAGATATTAATTTAGAGACTTGGACTAAATTCATTTAACTCTAACTTCCTGCCTGATCCTGCCTCCACTGCTCTCTGAGGAAGAGAATTCCAAAGACTAACGACCGTCTGAGAGAAGAAATTCCTCCTGAATTCCATCTTAAAGTGGAGACCCCTTATTTTTAAACGGTGTCCCCTAGTTCTATATTCTCTACACGAGGAAACATCCTTTCAACATCTATCCTGTCAAGCCCCCTCAGAATCTTATAAGCGTCAATAAAATCTCATCACATTCTTCTAAACTCCAATGAGTATAGGCCTAACCTGCTCAACATTTTCTCATAAGACAACCCCTTCGTTCTAGCAATCAGTTTAGTGAAACTTCTCTGAACTGCTACCAATGCAAGTAACAAGTAATGTGGATAAAGGGGAACCTGTAGATGCGGTGTACTCAGATTTCCTACAGGCATTTGATAAGGTGCCACATCAAAAGAGCTCATGGTGTAGGGGCAACATATTCTCATGGGTAGAGGGTTGGTTAGCTAACAAGAAGCAGAAAGCAGGACTAAATGGATCATTTTCAGTTTGGCTTATAACTAGTGGAGTGCCACAGGGTTTAGTGCTGGGGCCTTAACTATTTACAATCTACAGTAATTACTTGGATGAAGGGATCGAATGCACGGTTGCTAAGTTTGCTGATAATAGAAGGGAAAGTAAATTGTGAAGTGGACATAAAGAGCTTACAAAGAGATTTAGGGCTGGATCTTATGTCCTCCGGCAGGCATGTATCTGATGGGGGGGGCACATAAAATAGGATGGGTGCCCATCCCACTACCTTGCAACCGACCCCTGAGCTCAACCCCATAATACAAGGGGTTGGTGGGCGTCAAACTTGGCAGCTTGCCCACCACATTTAAATAGGTGATCAAGTATCAAGTAGGCTTGCCACCATAAAACATTTGACGTGGGCAATCGAGCTGGAGCGGGAAGTTTTCTACAATTGCACAGGGTGTTCACGCGACCACATCTGAAGCATTGTGTGCAGTTTTCATCTCCTTACATAACAACTGCATTAGAAGCAGTTCAGAGAAGATTCACTCTACAGATTCTTGGGATTATCTTATAAAGAAAGGTCAGACAGGTTGGGCCTGTATCCCTTGGAATTTAGAAGAATGAGAGGTGATCTTATTGAAACATATAAGGTCCAGAGGGGGCTTGACAGGGTGGATACTGAGAAGGTGTTTCCCCTCATAAGAGAGACTAGAACGAGGTGACGCACTTTAAAAATAAGGGTCTCCCATTTAAGATAGAAACAAGGAGAATTTTTTTTTTCTCAGAGGGTCATTAGACTGTGGAATTCTCTTCCCCAGAGTGCGGCTGTATCATTGAATATTTTTAAGGCTGAGGTAGATAGATTTTTGATTGACAAAGGAGTCAAAGGTTATGGGGAGGTAGGATGGAAAGCAGAGTTGAGGCCACAATCAGATCGGCTATCATCTTATCAAATGGCAGAGCAGGCTCGAGGGGCTGAATGGCCTAATCCTGGTCCTCATTTGTATGTATGTTCATATGTATATAACTCCCTTAATAAGGAGGCCAAAGCTGTTCACAGTACTCCAGGTCTGGCCTCATGACCAATGCCCTGTACAACTATAGCAAAACTTTCCTACTTTTATACTCCATCCCCTTTGCAATAAAGGCCAACATTCCACTTGCCTGCCAGGTTATTTGCTGCACCTACATGCTAACTTTTTGTATTTCACCTACAAGGACACCCTATCCCTCTGTACCACAACATTCTGCACACTCTCTCCATTTAAATAATATTCTGCTTTTCTATTCTTCTTGCCGAAGTAAGCAGCTGCACATTTTCCAGCATTATACTCCATCTGCCAAACTTTTGCCCACTCACTTAACCTTCTGACTTATCTTTGTACTGTCAGGAAATTGGCTGCAATATACTTGGTTCCTTCCTCCAAGTTATTAATGGAGATTGTGAGTAGTTGAAGCACCAGCACTGATCCTCATGGCAAACGACTAGTTCCAGTTTGCCAACCTGAAAGCGATCCATTAACTGGAGTTATTAAATTATCTATCAATCAATAAATCTGGAATGAAATGAATCGATATTTATCATGAAAGTACCAGATTGTCATAAAAACCCATCTGGTTTACTAATGCGAAGGCAGTGCTGTAGTCATAATGTCACTGGGCTAGTAATCCAGAGGCCCAGGCTAATGCTCTGGAGACATGGGTTCAAATCCCACCATGACAGCTGGTGGAATTTAAGTTCAATCAATAAAATCTGGAACTGAAAAGATAGTCTGAGTAATAGTGACCATGAAACTATTTTCTATTATTATTAAAAACCCAACTGGTTTACTGCTGCCTCTTTAGAGGAGGAAATCTGCCTGGTCTGGCCTACATGTGACTCCAGACCCAGAGCCCTCTGAAATAACCTAGCAAGCCACTTAGCTCAAGGACAATTAGGATGGGCAACAAACGTTGGCCTTGCCAGAGAAGCACATATCCCTTGACGGAATAAAGATGCCTTTCAGAGGAGGAAATCTGCCACCCTTAACCAGTCTGGCCTATATGTGACTCCAGACAAAAAGCAATGTGGTTGATTCTTAACTGGCCTCTCAAATGGCTGACCAAGCCACTCAGTTTAGGCTCACCACCACTTGATTTAGGGCAATTAGGACTGGACAACAAATAGTGGACTTGCCAGGAACACTCACATCCCAAGAATGAATAAAAAAAGGTCAGCGATTGCTAATTCTGCAACAAGTAGCTCATGGTCTGACTCCTCAGAGCCAGTCCACCATCTAAAAGGCAAAAGTCAGGAGTGTGATGGAATACTGCCTGGATGAGTGCAGCTCCAACAACACTTAAGACGTTCAATGCCATCCAGGCAAACCAGTCCACTTGATTGGCGCCGATGCATTATCTTAAACACTCACTCCCTCCAGCACTGGCACCCAGTGGCAGTAGTGTGTACCATCAACAAGGTGCACTGCAGCAACTCACCAGGCTTCCTTTGACAGCACCTTCCAAATCCTTGACTCCTACCACCTAGAAGGACAAGGGCAGCAGAAGCAGATGAGCTTTGCCAAATGCAAGTTCCCCTCCAAGTCATTTGCCACCATGACCTGGAAATATTTTGCCATTCTTTCATGATTTCTGGATCAAATTCCTGGAACTCCCTCCATAACTGCACTTAAGGTACATACACTACAAGGGCTGCAGTGGTTCAGGAAGGGTGTCTCACCACTACCTTCTCAAGGGCAATTTGGAATGTCCACATCCCATGAACAAATATAAAATGAATCACCAAAATTTTAAAATCCTCATCCTTGTGTTCAAATTCCTCCATGATCTCAGCCCTCCCCCATCTCGATAACCTTTTCCAACCCTACAGCTCTCTGAGCTATCTGTACTCCTCCAGTTCTGGAGTGCAACACTGAGGGCTCTAAACTATGGATTTCCCTCTGTAATCCCTGACAACATTCACTGTTCTTTGGCACTTTGGCAAGAGTAAATGAAGAAAGAACTTTAATTTAACTAGCACTGTTATCACATTCTGCAGAGGGAAAAAGGCTTGCATTTATATTGTGTCTTTCACATCCACAGCACATCCCAAATTGCTTTGCAGCCAATGAAGTTTGAATCGTTGTCACCACTGTTATGCAGGGAATGAAATAACAACCAGATACTGATGTTTTAGTGGTAATGGTTCATGGGTAGATATTGGCCAGGACACCATGGAGAACTCCCCTACTCTTCTTCAAAACAGCACCATGGAATCTTTTACATTCACCTGAGAGGCCAGACAGAGCCTTGGTTTAACATCTCATCCAAACAATGGTACATTCGACAGTGCAATATTCCTCAGTACTGTGCTAAGGTGCAAGGCTTTTTAAGAAAAAAAGCAAGAATGAAAATAAGAGCTAGCATTTTTATAGCGAGCTTCACGACTGCAGTGTACTCAAAATGTAACCTATGTAGCAAAGTAGGGGAAGGCTCAATGTAAATCCGATGTTGTAGTCTAAGGTCCGGGCCCACACTAAAGGGCATCGCCGAGATTTGAAATTTAATAGGAGGTGATGTGGCAAATGAAGAAGCTGTCGTTAGATCCCTAGGAAGGAACTTCATTAATTTCCCTCTTCCCTTCATTAATCCCACGACTCCTGAAAATGGGAAAAGCTGAGATCCACCTGGCCAACACAGACCAGGAAAAATATCCTGGTGGTCTTTAGGACTCCAAGACGGATGACTTTACTGCAGGTTGGGGCAGCCTTAAAGGATGTCATTTGAAAGATTTACAGACGAAGGGAGGATTGGGGAGTGAAGGTGTTCCAGAGTAATGAGGTCCAAGGAACCTCCCTGGAACAGGGGAGGCTGAGAGGAGATTTGATTTGAGGTGCACAAAATTGTGAGGGGCCTGGATAGACTGGATGGGAAGGGCCTATTTACATTAGCAGAGAGGTCAGTGACTAGGGGGCACAGGTTTAAAGTGATTGGTAGAAAGACTGGGATTTTCCAGCCCTGTAGTGGCGGGACCGGCCGTGGGAGATTCAGCGGCCCAGCCAAAATTCCACTGACTTTCAACAAGAGCGGACAATCCGGGCAGCGGTTGGGGCCAGAATATCTGCCCCCTTGAGTCAGCTTAGCTGGGTGCCTTTGAGTGATAGGTTCACTCCCAGTTGCACAACTTTTTTTATTCATTCGTGGAGTGTGGGCTTCGCTGGCTGGGCCAGCATTTACTGCCCATCACTAGTTGCCCTTGAGAAGGGGGTAGAGAGCTGCCTTCTTGAACCGCTGCAGTCCATGTGTACACCCACAGTGCTGTTAGAGAGGGGAGATCCGGGATTGTGACCCAGCGACAGTGAAGGAATGGTGATGTATTTCCAAATCAGGATGGTGAGTGGCTTGGAGGGGAACTTCCAGGTGGTGGTGTTCCCATCTATCTGCTGCCCTTGTCCTACTAGATGGTAGTATTCATGGGATTGGAAGGTGCTGTCTAAGGAACCTTGGCGAACTCCTGAAGGGGCATCTTGAAGATGGTACACACCGCTGCTAGTGTGCGTCGGTGGTGAAGGGAGCAAATGTTTGTGGATGTGGTGACAATCAAGCAGGCTACTTTGTACTGGATGGTGTCAAGTTTCTTGAGTGTTGTGGGAGCTGCACTCATCCAGGCAAGAGGGGAGTATTCCAATCACACTCTTGACTTGTGTCTCGTGGATGGTGGACAGGCTTTGCGGAGTCAGATGAATTACTTATCGCACGATTCTAGCCACTCTTGTAGCCACAATATTTATATGGCTAGTCCAGATCAGTTTCTGGTCAATGGTAACCCCCAGGATGTTGATAGTGGGGGATTCAGTGATGGTAATGCCATTGAACATCAAGGGGTGACAGTTGGATTCTCTCTTGTTGGAAATGGTCATTGCCTGACACTTGTGTGGTGTGAATGTTACTTGCCACTTGTCAGCCCAAGCCTGGATATTGTCCAGGTCTTGCTGCATTTGGACATGGACTGCTTCAGTATCTGAGGAGTCAAAAATGATGCTGAACATTGTGCAATCATCTGCGAACATCCCCACTTCTGACCTTATGATGGTAAGAAGGTCATTGGTGAAGCAGCTGAAGATGGTTGGAACAAGGACACTACCCTGAGGAACTCCTGCAGTGATGTCCTGAAGCTGAGATGATTGACCTCCAACAACCACAACCATCTTCCTTTGTGCTAGGTATGACTCCAACGAGTGGAAAATTTTCACCCTGATTCCCATTGACTCCAGTTTTGCTAGGGCTCCTTGATGCCACACTCAGTCAAATGCTGCCTTGATGTCGAGGGCAGTCACTCTCACCTCACCTTGGGAGCTCAGCTCTTGTGTCCATTTTTGAACCAAGGCTGTAATGAGGCCAAAAGTTGAGTGACCCTGGTGGAATCCAAACTGAGCGTCAGTGAGCAGGTTATTGCTGAGCAAGTGCCGCTTGATAGCACTGTTGATGACCTCTTCCATTACTTTACTGATGTTCGAGAGTAGATTGATGGGGTGGTAATTGGCCAGGTTGGATTTGCCCTGCCTTTTGTGTACAGGACATGCCTGGGCAATTTTCCACCTAGCCGGGTAGATGCCAGTGTTGTAGCTGTACTGGAACAGCTTGGCTAGGGGTGCAGCAAATTCTGGAGCACCAACCTTTGGTAATTATTGTCGGAATAGGGCCCATAGCCTTTGCAGTATCCAATGCCTTCAGCCGTTTTTTGATATCACATGGAGTCAATTGAATCGGCTGGAGACTGGCATCAGTGATGCTGGGGACCTCCGGAGGAGGCCGAGATGGATCATCCACTCGGCACTTTTGGCAGAAGGTTGTAGTAAATCCTTCAGCCTTTTCTTTTGCACTGATGTGCTGGGCTCCCCCATCATTGAGGATGGGGATATTTATGGAGCCTCCTCCTCCAGTGAGTTGTTTAACTGTCCACCACCATTCATGACTGGATGTGGCAAGGCTGCAGAGCTTAGATCTGATCCATTGGTTGTGGGATTGCTTAGCTCTGTTTATCACTTGCTGCTTATGCTATTTGGTACGCAAGTAGTCCTGTGTTCTAGCTTCACCAGATTGACGCCTCATTTTTAGGTATGCCTGGTGCTGGCTATTGCAAGCACTGAAATGGCAGATTGAGGAAGGCGGACATCTAAGATCCCACCACGCTAGTTGAAGAGGAAATGGGTTTCTTGGTGTCCCCATCAGCACTTATCCCTCAACCAGCACCAAAAAAACTGATCAGTCGCTCATTGACCTCAATGATATGCGTTGCAGCTGTGAAAACTTGCTTGCATGTTTGGCCGCATTGTTCATTGACTGTGAAGTGCTTCAGCTCACGCGAAGGAGATGGGAGGTGCTGGAGGAATACATGCTCTTCCTTTTGCCGAGCACCTGGACCTAGACACTCTCCCAATCTGAAAGAAAACACTCTCCTTCAGCCAGCCAGCAATGCTTCAGCCATCAAGCTAAGTCAAAGAAATTAAATTTGCAAAACATTTTCTCCGAGCAAAGCAAAGCACTCCACTATAGTATTAATTTTTATAATCATTTTGTGATATGCCATAAAAATTACAACAGAAATGTGACATTAGCGTGGGTTCTTTTTCATGAAAGCGGAGCAATAACTTTAATGACCTGAATTACATCTGCCTTTACGAGATGCTATAAAACTTTCATGAGTATATGTGCATACTTTTCCATTAATTGGGGACAGGCTGAATTTGCTGGCATGGATCTATAATTTTAATTTCTCTTGCCAATGCACGATGATCTCGTAAAAGAGTCTGAGGTGCAATTTTCTTTTGCTTTTCCCATGGTGAGACGCTGAGACCGAGGAACATCCCATTCATTAAAGGTCACTCTTCAGGGTGAGATCTTGAGAGACGTGGAGCGACTGGAGAAGCTGGCCTTGCTCCCCTTCAAGCAGAGAAGGTTAAGGGGAGGTTTGACAGAGAAGTGTATAATTAAGACAGGTTTGATAGAGTAAGTATGAAGAAACTATCTCCACTAGTAAAATCATTGGCAGAAGAACCACAGGTGGAGATGAGGGAAAATCTTATGAACATATGAAAAAATGAAATAGGAGCAGAAGTGGGCCATTCGGCCCCTCAAGCCTGCTCTGCCATTCAATAAGATCATGGCTGACCTGTTAGAGTTTCGATTTCCACATTCCTATCCACTCCTGATAACCTTGCCTAACAAGAATCTACTTATTTCCGCCTGAAAAATATTCAGTGATCCCCACTGCCTTTGGAGGCAATATTACCTTTCAAAAGGAAACTGGATAAGTACGTGAGAAGAAGAAACTTGCAGGGTTATGGGGAAAGAGCACTGGAATTAGGTTAATTGGATAGCTCTTTCAAAGAGCTGCAAATGCATGATGGGCTGAATGGCCTGAATGTACTATAAGATTCTACGATTCTTAAATAAGAAGAACTTAACTTGGAGGGAGAAGTTTGTAGGGATGAGGAATCTTGGGTATTTCACCCCACTTTCCTCTTCCAATGGCTCAAGCTCATGACATGGTGGTGAGCTGGACCTCTCTGCTATCTCACTGAGGTGGCGAATCCTTATTCGCGAACCAAAGGAATGTTCGCTAGTTGCTGGACCAATGGGGTGAACGACTTGTCACAGCGAACTCTGCTTAGGACCAACTCCATTTGTGATCTCCAAGTTCACACACCACCCTGACATGGGGTTGTTCATAGGAACTTGGGAAACAGGAGCAGGAATAGGCCGTTCTGCTCCTCGAGCCTGCTCAGCCAATAAACTAAATCATGACTGATCTTTTACTTCAATGCCATTTTACCTCACTATCCCCGTATCCCTTGATGCCTTTAATACCTAGAAGTCTATCGATCTCTGTCTTGAACCATGTTCCCTCATGTTTGCTGGGTCAAACTAGCAAGAATCATGATATAGACTACAGCGAGACAAAGGGAAGGCCCAGCTTCTCTTTAGGTTTTAATATTTAGTCCAAACAACCACACAGATACTAAAGAAACCATGGTTTCAATGCTTCCTTTATCAACTGAGCTTCTGAGGTGGTGGCATTTCATTTTGTTATAAGCAATTTCACCATGGCCTTGCTTTAAGGTGCTTATTGATCTTCACCCACTGTTAGAGATAGCAGCTAAAGGCTACAAGCCAATGCAATATGCTATTGTATCATCCAGTGTAATAACCTACTGCACCATCCAATGTCATAACACTTGGCATCATCCAATGCACTAACTAACCTACTGCAATATCATATGCAAACAATGCTTAAAACAGATTTGATCACCATACGAACATACAAATATACAAATTAGGAGCAGAAGTAGGCCACTTGGCCCCTCAAACCTGGTCACCATGGCACAAACCATCATCTTCCAAATGGGAAGCTGCCACAAGTATGAAGCGCAATATCCCACAGCAATAATAAACTACTGCACAAATGAGAGTAATAACCAACCACACCTTCCAGTGCAGTAACCAGCTGCAATCTACTCCAATATTTTCTACATTGTAACAGTGAAGACATTTCAAAAAGTACTTTTTCGGCTCAAAAGAGCTTTGAGATAATTGGTGGTCATGAAAGGAGCAATACAATGCATTATCCAGTGTTATAATCCAGTGTGTCATCCAGTGTTATAACCTACTGCACATCAGTGTTACAACCTACTGCATCATCAGTGCTATAACTGCATTATCCAGTGTTATAACCTATAGCATTATCCAATGTTTTAACCTAGTGCATTATCCAATGTTATGACCTACCACACTGTCCACTGTTATAACCTACTGCTCCATCCAGTGTTATAACCTACTACATTATCCAGAGTTATAACCTACCACGCTACCCAGTGTTATAACCTACTGCACCGTCCAGTGTTATAACCTACTGCATCTTTCAGTGTTATAATCCACTGGATCATTCTGTGTAACAAACTGCACCATCTAGTGTGATAAACCACTGCACTGTCCAGTGTTATAATCTACAGCACCATTCAGTACAATAACAGACTCCACTGTCCAGTGTAATAACTACTGCACCATTCAGTATAATAACAAACTCCACTGTCCAGTGTAATAACTACTGCGCCATTCAGTATAATAACAAACTCCACTGTCCAGTGTAATAACTACTGCACCATTCAGTATAATAACAGACTCCACTGTCCAGTGTAATAACTACTGCACCATTCAGTATAATAACAGACTCCACTATCCAGTGTAATAACTACTGCACATTCAGTATAATAACAAACTCCACTGTCCAGTGTAATAACTACTGCACCATTCAGTATGGTATCATACCACACCATCCAGTACAACAAATTGGGGCATCGGCCAGTGTCATAACCTATTGCACTGTCGAGGATAACAACCTAGTCCATCATATTCCTAAAGTACAACAGTGTCTACACTTCAAAAAGTACTTAATTGGCTCTAAAAAAATTGGTAGTCTTTCCGTTTCCTATCTACTGTAATAACCTACCACATCATCCCGTGTAATAATCCACTGCACCCTCCAGTGTAATAACACACTGAACAGGACAATATAACGATGCATGGCACCACTGGTTTAGTCACTCTTTCCTTTGTCTCATTTTCTGCCTCAATTTATCCTTTCTCTTCTCTCCCTCGCTTTATTTTTATGGCTCTTTAATTCTTTTCCCACTTTCTCTTCGTGGGCAGGATTTTTAGGATGGTGGCGTTTCCTGCTCTGCCACTCAAAGGGTAAGTGGGAATGGCATCCCGGCGATCACAGCAGCCTCGCTGCCATTTACTGCTCCAGGGACATTACTTAGCTGCAGATTGGGTTTCCTCCCAAGACCTGCGTCAGAAAGCTGTTTGGACGGCACCTCTGTAGTCCCGACAGCGCCAGGCAGTGGTGGCCAGGAATGGGCCGATAACATATAAGCAAATAATTCTCCATTTGAGGGCCTCAGTTGGGACGACCTCACCCTGTAAAATGGCAGACAGGTCAGGGTGCGCACCGGGGGGTGGTGGGGGGGGGTGACAGAAAGGTCATCCAGGGAATTTTGCAGACTCCCCCTGCCTGCAAACCTGCTGACTGGGACTGTAAAACTCTGCCTCATGCTTTAACTCATTACTTTTACCCATTTTTTCTTTTCCTTCGCACTGTGTTTATTTATCTGTTTCCTCTGGCTCAGTCTCTTCCTCTCACTTCTCCTTTCCTCCTATTCTCTTTCTCTTAAAAACAAAAAAGGAGCAATCACATTGCTGGGAGTGTACTATAGGCCCCCAAACAATCAGAGAGAAATAGGAGAGCCAATAGGTAGGCAAATTTCAGAGAAGTGTAAAAATAATAAGGTAGTAATGGTGGGGGATTTCAACTTCCCCAACATTAACTGGGTTAGTCATAGTGAGATAGGTTTAGAGGGAGCAGAATTCTTAAAATGCAACCAGGAGAGCTTTTTAAGCCAGTACATAGAAGGTCCAACAAGAGAGGGGCAATCCTGGACTTAATTTTAGGGAATGAAATTGGGCAAGTGGTAAAGGTATCAGTGGGGGAACATTTTGCAGATAGTGATCATAACTCGGTTAAATTCAAGATTGTTATGGAAAAGAACAAGGGTGGGCTAGAAATCAGAGTTCTAAGTTGGTGGAAGGCTGATTTTAATAAGATCAGATATGATTTGGCCAGAGTGGACTGGGAGCAGCTACTTTTAGGTAAATCTGCGTCAGAGCAGTGGGACTCATTCAAGAAGGAAATAGGGAGAGTACAGGGCCAACATATTCCAGTAAAGACAAAGGATGGGACCAACAAATCCAGGGAACCCTGGATGTCGAGGGATATACGGGATTGGATAAAGAGAAAAAGGGAGGCTTATGGCAGATACCGAGGGCTCAAAACAGCGGAAACCCTAGAGGAGTATAGAATGCGTAGTGGGGTGGGGAGCTTAGAAAGGAAATTAGGAGAGCAAAAAGGGGGCATGAAAGAATATTGGCAGGTAAAATAAAGGAAAATCCAAAGTTACTTTACAAGTACATTAAGAGTAAGAGCATAACCAGGGAAAGAGTAGGGCCCATTAAGGACCATATTGGTAATATGTGTGTGGAGCTGGAAGACATAGGTAGGGTTCTAAATGAATACTTTGTGTCAGTGTTCACAAGTGAGACTGACGATGTGGATATGGAAACCAGGCAGAAGGACTGTGATATAATTAAAGGAATTAGCATAGAAAGGGAGGAGATTCTAAGTGGCCTGGCAGGCTTAAAAGTAGATAAATCTCCAGGCCCAGATGAAATGTATCCCAGACTATTGAGTGAGGCAAAGGAGGAGATAGCAGGGGCACTGACAATAATTTTCAATACCTCTCTGGCTACAGGAGAGGTGCCAGAGGACTGGAGGACAGCCAATGTGGTACCTTTATTCAAAAAGGTAGGAAGGGATAAACCAGGGAACTACAGGCCAGTCAGTCTAACCTCAGTGGTGTGGAAACTATTGGAAGCTATTCTGAGGGACAGAATTAATCTACACTTGGAGAGGCAGGGATTAATCAAAGACAGTCAACATAGTTTTTTTAAGGGGAGGTCATGTCTGACCAATTTAAAGGAATTTTTCGAAGAGGTGACCAAGTGTGTAGATGAGGGGAATGCATTTGACGTAGTCCACTTGGACTTCAGCAAGGCTTTTGATAAGATCCTGCATGGGAGGCTGATAACGAAGGTAAGAGCCTATGGGATCCAAGGCATTTTGGCAAATTGGATCCAGAATTGGCTGAGTGGCAGGAAGCAGAGGGTGATGGTCGAGGGGTGTTTTTGTGACTGGATGCTTGTGTCCAGTGGGGTTCCACAGGGATCGGTGTTGGGTCCCTTGCTGTTTGTAGTATATATAAATGATTTAGACTTGAATGTAGGGGGTTGATCAGTAAGTTCGCGGATGACACAAAAATTGGTGGGGTGGTAAATAGTGAGGGGGATAGCCTTAGATTACCGGAGGATATAGACGGGCTGGTCAGATGGGATGATCAGTGGCAAATGGAATTTAATCCGAATAGGCGTGAGGTGATGCACTTGGGCAGGACAAACAAGGCATGGGAATACACGATGAATGGTTGGACCCTGGAAAGTACCAAGGATCAAAGGGAACTTGGCGTGCATGTCCACGGGTCCTTTAAGGTAGTGGGATAGTTAGATGGGGTGATTAAGAAGGCATATGGGATACTTACTTTTATTAGCTGAGGCATGGAATATAAGAACAGGGAGGTTTTGCTGAAACTGTATAAAATGCTGGTTAGGCCACAGCTAGAGTATTGTGTGCAGTTCTGGAATCCGCACTATAGGAAGGATGAGTTTGCACTAGAGAGAGTGGAGAGAAGATTTACCAGGATGTTGCCTGGGCTGGAGAGTTTTAGTTATGAGGAGAGATTGGATAGACTGGGATTATTTTCCCTGGAGCAGAGGAGATTGAGGGAGGACATGATTGAGGTGTATAAAATTATGAGGGGATAGATAGGGTAGACAGGAAGGAACTTCTCCCCTTGGTGGGTGGATCAATAACCAGGGGGCATAGATTTAAGGTAAGGGGCAGGAGGTTTAGAGGGGATGTGAGGAATAGTTTTTTCACCCAGAGGGTGGTGGGAATCTGGAATTCACTGCCTGGAAGGGTGGTAGAGGCAGAAACCCTCATAACATTTAAGAAGTATTTGGATGTGTACTTGCGATGCCATGGCGTACAAGGCTATGGGCCTAGTGCTGGAAAATGGGATTAGAATAGTTAGGTACTTGTTTGACAGGTGCAGACTCGATGGGCCAAAGGGCTTTTTTCTGTGCTGTAGACCTCGATGACTCATCTCTTCCAAGTCATTTTTCCTCTCAGTCTTTTTCATCCACCATTTCCTCCTGTTCAAATTCCTTTCCTTTCCAATCTCCCAATCACCTTCCCCTTCTCCTTTTTCACAGAAAAGGCTTTAACTACCCTGGAAACCCCCTCAGCAGTTCAAACACACACAAGGATGTAGAACTATATAAGATGAGCAACACAGAAACAGGGTGTTCGACCCACCAGTTCCATACTGGTGATTATGCTCAACATGATCCTTGTCCCATTCTCTTCATCTCACCCTATCAACATATCCTTCCATACTGCTCTCCCTCACGTGCTTATCCAGATCCCCTTCCAGCATAAAATATGGCGAGGCGGTAGCATATTGGTAATGCACTAGACTAGTGGCCCAGGCTAATACTCTATGGGTTCAAATCCCACAGCACCTGGTGGAGTTTAACTTCAATTAATAAATCTGGGATATAATAGTAGCCTTAGTAATGGTGACCATGACAACTAACATTGATTTTGTAAAAACCCATCTGGTTCACCAATGCCCTTAAGGGAAGGAAATCTGCCTGGTCTGACCCATGTGTGACTCCAGACCCACAGCAATGACTGAACAACCTACTATGTTCAAGGGCAATTAGGGATGGACAACAACGGCTAGTACTTGTCAATGATGCCCATATCCCATGAAAGAATAAAGAAAAAAACACTGCAATATTTATGCCTGGGGTCGCGAGTTCTCCATTCTCACCCCTCGCTGAGTGAAGGCAATTAAAGCTTTGCAGGATCCGCTCCGTCCAGCACTCTTGAGTTGGCTGCCCAGTAGTTTTATTATGCAGTCAGGTTGTGGTTGACACAGCTTGTCACATGGCTGGGCACTTGGGTTAAACATGCCAGACCTTGTCGAGATCCAGTGGCCTGGACAGTATGATGAGAAATGGCTGGATCTGCCCCAGCGGAGCCTGCAACTCAGTATTGTTGCTGCATTGAGGCTGTACACGTTCAAGTGCCTGAACATATCATCCAACTGTGACCTCGGGGTGGGGCGGGGGGTTGGGGGGTGGGGGATGGGGGAACAGACACAGTTGGAGTCCCCCAGCTGTTTGTCACAATGATTTACAGCTTCCTACAACCTTGCATTGAAAACTTAAACAAAGGCGTGTCTGGGGGCAGGAGGTGAAGTCAGCACAGCACCACTTCAGTAACATACGCCCAAGAGGGCTGTTCACTGAGGGCTCACCAGGATTGTCCTGGAGCCTCCAGTAATTAAAAATTAATAATCACTTGGACGCTGCTGTGAGCAACACGCTTATGGGAAAAATCAAAGGAGGATTAGAGGAGTTATGTACTTTTAAAAATTCTTTTTCATTTTACAGAGAAAGAAATTGGAGATGGGAAAATAAACCTGCTTGACTGGGTGGACTCACTTGGTGCTGGGAGGTCATCGACTGAAAGCTCCAGGGATATGCCTAACTAGAGTTGGCAACCCGATCGTTCAGGAATCTAAAGGTTTTAAATTTTCTTCTAAGTGCGAGCTCATATGGCATCCACTCATGGACAACTCCATCAAAGGGGAGGGAAGGGTCGTTAAAAAGTTTTTATAACACTGAGACAGGTCACTGAGCCCACCAGATACATGATACCACAACAAAAATAAAAATAGCTGGAAAAACTCAGCAGGTCTGGCAGCATCTGCGGAGAGGAACACAGTTAACGTTTCGAGTCCGTATGACTCTTCAACAGAACTAAGGAAAAATAGAAAAAAGGTGGAATATAAGCTGGTTTAAGGGGGGGGTGGGACAGGTAGAGCTGGATAGAGGGCCAGTGGAGATAGCCAAAAGATGTCATAGACAAAAGGACAAAGAGGTTTTGAAGGTGGTGATATTATCTAAGAAATGTGTTAATGGTGATATTAAGGGTAGAAAGCAGAACGAGCAAGGTACGGATAGACCTAGTGAGGGTGGGGTGGGGGGAAGGGATCAAAATAGGCTAAAAGGTAGAGATAAAACAATGGATGGAAATACATTTAAAAATAATGGAAATAGGTGGGAAAAGAAAAATTTATATAAATTATTGGGAAAAAAAGGGGATCAGAAAGGGGGAGGGGATGGAGGAGGGAGTTCATGATCTAAAATTGTTGAACTCAATATTCAGTCTGGAAGGCTGTAAAGTGCCTAGTCGGAAGATGAGGTGCTGTTCCTCCTGTTTGCATTGAGCTTCACTGGAACAATGCAGCAGGCCAAGGATGGACATGTGGGCATGAGAGCAGGGTGGAGTGTTGAAATGGCAAGCGACAGGGAGGTCTGGGTCATGCTTGCGGACAGACCGAAGGTGTTCCGCAAAGTGGTCGCCCAGTCTGCGTTTGGTCTCTCCAATGTAGAGGAAACCTCATTGGGAGCAGCGAATTCAGTAGACTAAATTGAGGGAAGTACAAGTGAAATGCTGCTTCACTTGAAAGGAGTGTTTGGGCCCTAGGACAGTGAGGAGAGGGCAAGTAAAGGGGCAGGTGTTGCACCTTCTGCGGTTGCATGGGAAGGTGCCGTGGGAGGGGATTGATGTGTAGGGGGTGACGGAGAAGTGGACCAGGGTGTCCCGGAGGGAATGATCCCTGTGGAATGCCACCAGGGGGGTGAAGGGAAGATGTGTTTGGTGCTGGCATAATGTTGGACTTGGCGGATATGGCGGAGGATGATCCTTTGAATGCGGAGGCTGGTGGGATGATAAGTGAGGACAAGGGGGACCCTATCATGGGTCTGGGAGGGAGAGGAAGGCAGGAGGGCAGATGCACGGGAGATGGGCCGGACACGGTTGAGGGCCCTGTCAACCACTGTGGGTGGAAAACCTCGGTTAAGGAAGAAGGAAGACATGTCAGAGGAACTGTTTTTGAAAGTGGCATTATCGGAACAGATGCGATGGAGGCAAAGGAAGTGAGAGAATGGGATGGAGTCCTTACAGGAAGCAGGGTGTGAGGAGCTGTAGTCGAGGTAGCTGTGGGAGTCGGTAGGCTTGTAATGGATATTGATGAGAAGTCTATCACCAGAGATTGAGACAGAGAGGTCAAGGAAGGGAAGGGAAGTGTCAGAGATGGACCATGTGAAAATGATGGAGAGGTGGAAATCGGAAGCAAAATTAGTAAATTTTTCCAGGTCCAGATGAGAGCATGAAGCAGCACCGATGTAATCATCGATGTACCTCAGTACGTCTTTCCTGATGAGCATAAACTCTCAGTTCTGGTTTAATTCTAATAAATAGTTTTCACACCTTCTCCAGTTCCCTTATTTCTTTTTATAATACGGAGACCAGAATTGTCTACAACTGTGAAACATCCCACGTTCCTGTCAATCATTCGCCCTCTAACATCACAGTTTGCCAACTGCTGGGTTCTGTTGCCAGATACTTAACCTTTGTAAATCTCTGCTTTGGCCTCAAGCGGAATATTGTGTCCAATTTGGGGCACCTCTATTTGGACAGGTTGCAGAGGAGACTTCCTAGGATGGTAACAGGGATGAAGGACTTCAGTGATATGGAGAGATTGGAAAAGCTGAGAATTGTAGCTTATTGCAAAATCTGAGCATTTTGTTATATTGCATTCTCTGCTCTGCTGGAGGTGTAAATAGAGTTAGTTCAAAATTGGTCGCTTGCAGCTAAGCATGCATTAATTATACTTAGTTGGGGTCGGTTAGCTCAGTTGGCTGGTTTATGATACAGAACGACATCAACAGTGTGGGTTCAATTCCTGTCTTGGCTGAGGTCATCCATGAAGGCTCCACCTTCTCAACCTCACCCAGTGCCTGAGGTGTGACAACCCTGAGGTTAAACTCACCACCACTTATCTCTCTCTAATAATGAGAGAGCAGCCTGTGGTCCTCTGTAACTACCATTTACCAGCCTCACTCAGTGCAATACACACTAGAAAGTTGGTGACATAGCTGCAATGGAATTATCGTTTGCGAAATTAAGGACCGAAGAGCATTGTGACACATTTTTGGAACACCTAAGCTTGGTTTTAAGGCGCTCTGAGCAACTTGAAAAATTGCTCCATGTGCACATCACATTCAGGTACTCGGTGAGTCACTATGGTACCTAAATGAAAAAAATGATACTGAGGACATATTTCAGGACAATGAGGGAAATTCAACCCTAACAAAGAGAACTGGTGTAATTACAAACAAAGGTTTCATATGTGGCTAAAGCGAATAAGTTATGAGGTGAGGGTGAAGTAAGTGTTCTCCTCGTGATGGGCCGGATGCTTCTGAAGTGGTGTCCAAGCAGTGTTGGCCAAAAGACTCTATTAGTGTGGACTATTCTAATATTAATGAGATTCTGGATTCATAGTACGACTAAGAATGAGATTGCACTGGGAGTTGCATTCCATGACAGAACGCCCCGTTAGTACAATGCTAAATATCATAATTCAGCAGATCTGTGTCCATATGCATAAATATCCAAACAACATTCAGGCTTGGGCTAATAAGTGGCAAGTAATATTCACACCACACAAGTGCCAGGTAATGACCATCTCCAATAAGGGAGAATCTAACCATCTCCCCTTGACATTCAATGGCATTACCATCGCTGAATCTCCCACCATCAACATCCTGGGGGGTTATCACTGGCCAGAAACTGAACTGGTTACAAGAACAGGTCAGAGGCTGGGAATTCTGTGCAGAGTAACTTACCTTCTGACTCCCCAAAGCCTGTCCACCATCTACAAGGCACAAGTCAGGAGTGTGATGGAATATTTCCTACTTGGATGAGTGAAGCTTGACACCATTCGGGACAAAGCAGCTCACTTGATTGGCACCCCATCCACCACCTTCAACATTCACTCCCTGCACCACCAGTGCACAGTGGCAGCAGTGTTACTATCTACAAGATATATTGCAGCAAGGCTCCTTCAATAGCACCTGCAAAACCCATGACCTCTACCACTTAGAAGGACAAGGGGAGCACACACATGGGAATACCACCACTTGCAAGTTCCCCACCAAGCCACACAATACCCTGACTTGGAACTATATTACTGTTCCTTTACTGTTACTTTGTCAAATCCTGGAACTCCCTTTCCAACTCCAAAAAGCTGTTCACTAAGTTGCATTAACATTTGTTACAGAGATGACTACCAACTGCACCTTCTTGCCTTCTGGCTGAAATCAAGCTGACCGGTACCTTTGCTCCCTGCCTAAAAACACTGCACTGCATGGACTACAGTGGTTCAAGACGGCGAGTCACAGCACCTTTTTCAGGGCAATTAGGGGTGGACAATAGATACTGGTCTAGCCAGCGATGCCCACATAGAAAGAATAAATAAAGAAAAAAAAATCATGCAAATGTAGATGTTCTTTTGAGATTTCTCATGAAGGCTGATTCATTTTTGCCACCAAGTTACCTCTGAATACCTTTACGTACACAAATGACATGCCAGTGTCTTCCCGAGAAATTAGAGAAGAAACTTGCAAAGAATTGCTGCTCAGTAAAGTGCTCAAATATCTCATGAATAGCTAGTCTAAAGAGTGTGATGATGAAAGATTGCAAGAGTACTTCACAAGTAGAGATGATCTGGTTATAGATCAAGTCTATTTCCTATGGGGTTTAAGAGTTATTTTTCTGCCAAAGTTTAGAGGAAGATTGTTAGTGAAACTACATCAAGAGCACAAAGAGATAGTCCACATGAAAGTAATAGCAAGAAGCTACTTTTGGTATCTAAAAGTAGATAGAGAAATTGAAAATTTGGTATAAAGTTCTGAAGTGTATCATATAGTCAAACACAAGAAAACCATGGGAATGAGTACATGTCAATTTCTTTGAAGAGGAAGAGAAGGAGTACCTTGTTTTGGTTGATAGTTATTGCAAGTGCACAAATATTGAGTCTATGCCCCATATCTCAAGTACCAAAACTATTGAGATTTTGAGAAGATGGTTTGCAATTTATGGGTTGCCAGAGGTGTTGGTGTCAGATAGTGGTCCACAGTTTACAATAGAAAAATTTGAAGTAGTTCTCTGTAAGGATGGAGTCAACATGCTCCAATAGCACCACATCACCCAGCATCAAATGGTGCTGCAGAAAGAAGTATACATGTTGTGTGAAGAGTTCCTTGCAGAAGTATTTGCTAATGACAAGCTAGGCAGTAATTTCCATGTTTCTCTTCAACACAGGTTAGACAATTTTCTATTCTCTTACAGAATAAACCCACAGTCTACAACAGCTTGCTCACCATAAGAGTTAGTGTTGAAACACACTCCAAGGACAAGGATTAGTTTGTTTAAGCCTGGCATCAAAACCAAAGTAAGAGAAAAGCAAGACAAAGGAAAGATGAGTCATGATACACCAGACTTGAAACTTGGAGAGTTCAGTCCTCATCAGAGTGTCATTATTAAAAACCACCAGTTGATAAGGAGAAGTGATTGGAGTTGATGTAAAGAGACTAGATGCATTCGCATATCCAGGGAAGATTGGAGGGAGACACTCTGTCAGTGTTGTGTAGATCATTTGCTTGAAAGAGGAAATATGACAATGGGAGAGCATGTTAAGCTTCCAATAGTCCAGATCCCTCCTACAGCCTCAAGTGTAAGTCAGAAAGAAAGAGGAAGTCAAACAGAAACGGAAAGTTTGCCGACATTACAGAATCCACCGGTAGAGCAGAGTCAGGGTCTTTGATTAAGGCAAATCAATCAATGTCACAGTTCCAACCATTAAGTGGAGTTGGTCGTGAATGCCAAAGTTCAGATTTGACACAGTCAGTAATGTTAAGAGAGCAGAATCAAGTTAATGGAAATGGAAGGAGATACCCAGAGAGAAAGAAAAAAGATTATTTCTTGTCAAATGATGATATTATTGTTAAACACAGGCTGGTGTTAGGGAAAAACATTTTTTTTACATGTAAATTACTCTGGAAGTAATGGTCATATATGTTTTGGTTGTGATTACAGTAAAAACAAGCATGAAACCCGACCCGGTTAATTTTCAGTTATTGTTCATGTTGTGTTAGTCATACTGTATTCTGGAAAATTCTGGACATGTACCATTTTATATTTTAACGTATAAACTTTTTGCAAATGGGGAGGGAGTGCAGTATTGCAGGAGCTGAGCAGTTTGTTATATTGCCCTCTCTGTCACCCCCTCTGTTGGGGAGGTGTAAATAATGTTAGTTTAAAAAGGTTGCTTGCAGCTGAGCATGTGTCAGTTTCACTCAATGCAATACATGACAAGATTATCCTCCTTAGAGCAGAGACGGTTAAGTGAAGATTAAACAGATATTCAATGTTATGAAGGATTTTGACTGAACAAATAAAGAGAAACTGAGTATTGCTGAAAAAAGACATTTTGTTGAAACTTTCTGTCTTGCACTCATCAGCATGATCGCAAGAATACCAATGTCAAGGGAAGCATCAACTGTATGAGAAAAGAGTGCTGATCGGTTGGCAAGTGGACTCCAATTGGTGGGGGCATTGCCATGGAGCATGTACCAGACTGAGAGTTAACTACCAAGCATTGTTTGAAATTTAAATCAGGCAGCATGACTCTGATTGGTCAAGGCTGTTGCTCTGAGGAATGAACCAAGGTGCAATGTATATATATGTTCTTTCTGTCCGCAAAGAACAGGGCCCTGTGTATTAATATGCGGAGCTTCCAATGCACTCAACTACTGTGAGCCCAACTGGCAATTGTAAATTGATTGCTAGTGTAATTTTTAGCAGAGTGAGGGTTTTTTTTTTATTCATTCACAGAATGTGGGTGTCACTGGCTAGGCCGGCATTTATTGCCCATCCCAAACTTCCCTTGTTCAGAGGGAATTTAAGAATCAACCACATTGCTGTGGGTCTGGAGTCACATGTAGGCCAGGAGATTTCCTTCCCTAAAGGACATTAGTGAACCAGATGGGTTTTTACAACAATCAGCAATGGTTTCATGGTCATCAGACTTTTAGTTCCAGGTTTTATTGGATTCAAATTTCACTAACTGCTGTGGTAGGATTTCAGCCCAGGTCCCCAAAGTATTACCCTGGGTTTCTGGAATACTAGACTAGTGGCAATACCCTACACCACCGCCTTCCCAGCATTTTAATAAATGTTATCCAATTGTAGAATCACATCTAATGTTGGACACTGTGTTTTGAGTTTTGCAAGCACAGGCTGGTTTGGTACAGTCTGTACCTTGTCCATTGCAAACAGTGGAAGGGACATGCTTTTTGATATGATCCGCCAGTCTTTGGAACGTACAGCCTAGCATCACACTGTCACTGAAATTCATGTACCACATTACTCATTCGTGTGATAGGCAGAATGTCTTATTGGCTTGACAGCAGCATCCTGTTAGTGATAAATGCCACTCATGTTGCTACTGCATAGTAGCAGCGTGAAACAGCTAGCTTCACCTATTGCTCAAATTTTTGAGATACCTTGCCCTTCCAGGGTGATCCGAGGTAGGCTGGGCACTTTTCAGAGCCAAAAGTGACAGCCTTAGGCCCATTCATGAGTTTGCAATATATACAGCATGAAATGATCTGATCAGCATAGCCACTATTCCACAGGGTGTCTTTGATGTGCCCTATTTCAGCATCAAGCTTACATAGCGAACAAATGGCTCAGGCCCTATTTACGAGGTTGCTGATAGGCCAATTTAATAGCATGTGGAACTGTAAGAATCCCAATATGTGTATGGACCAGTGAAATTAGGCTTTCAGTAAACCGTGGTAGAGAACCCCCTGGTAGATTTCTCAACTAGAGCGCAAGATGAAGCCCATTAAGACATGTAAAGAAATTATTACATGCTGTTACAAATTTAAATATAGCAACTATATCATCCACATTTTGGAAATATGTGAGGGGTAGGAGATTAGGTATCATTCCGTTGAAGACACGTTTCTCATGGAACCCAACAAAGATGTTTGCGAGAGCTGGGCCTAGAGGGGATGCCATGGCAACACCGTCTATATGGGCATGCATAGTGTCATTAAAGCTGAACGCAACTGCGTGAGCTGCCGAGTCTATAAGCTCAATGAATACTGATTCACGCAATGGTGGCGGGTCTAGATCGCCACGAAATGGTGCTGCAGCGCAAATATCTATGGCTTCCTTAAGTGAAACATTGGTGAATAGGCTAGCAATGTCAAATGAGCAGATGGACACAGCATTTCTATCGATGTGCAAGTCCTGCATGGCCTTCGCAAATGTGAAGGATTCCTTCACCATGTATGTGGAAAACTTGTTCAAAACAGGTTGTGACAATTCGTCCAACCATTTAGGCAATTCATGCTGTGCAGAACTGGTCACAGGTAAGATAGGGCATTAGGGATGTCAGTTTTGTGTGTCTTGGACAGCCCGTACATACGTGGATGAAGAGATCTGTGAGGACAGATCCTGTCATATATATCACACGGCAGCTCGTCGCTCTTACACAAGTCCAGCAAGCATTGTTTTTTTAGCTTGTTTTTGAGCAAGGTTCTCCGATCATGTTGAGTGGCAGGCCTAATGGATATGAATTTGGATACGTCATTAAGGATGGCAAGTTACAGACCATACCCAGCCTGTCTCTGCTTGTAAAACTCAAAGCACAGTGTTCGACATTAGATGTGATTCCGCGATTGGACAACTTTTGCTAAATAATCCTCAGTGTGCTAAAAATTATGCGGACAACCAATTTAAGATTGTCATTCAGGCTCGCAGTATGGCACATTTGTGTGTACTAAAAGCTAAATATATTAACACATAGGGCCCTGTTCTTTGCAGACAGAAAGCACATGTGCACATATTGCGCCTCTTTCAGCTAAATGAAAAAAGTGACAGCAATTCGTTTGTTCATTCCTCAGAGCAATACCTTGACCAAACAGAGTCAAGCTGCCTGGTTTAAATTTCAAACAATGCTTGGCAGTTAATGGCCAGTAACCATTAACTAGTGTATTCTTCATGGCAACGCCTTTACCAATCAGAATCCACTTGCCAATCAAATCAGCACTCTCCTGCCAGTGGAAGCAAGTTCTCTTTTAGTCGTTTGGTAGTACAGAACTTGAGTGTTGCTGAAAAAAGACATTTTGTCAAAGCTTTTCATCTTGCACTCATCAGGACAATCGCAACAATACCAATGTCAAGGGAAGCAACAACTTTATACCTTATGAGAAGAGCCCGAGGACATATTGAACAAAAGAATCAGAGGGAGAAAGTGGAGCATTTATTATTGCATGGTGAGTTGTTACAATCTGAAATACAGTGACTGAAAGGGTAGTGGAACCTGATTCACTTGTAACCTTCAAAATGGAATTGGAGAAATAACTGAAGGAGCAAACCAAGCAGGACGATGGGGAAAGGGTGGTGGGGGGTTGGGGGGGAGAGTGAGATAAATGGGCAGATCTTTCATAGAGTCAACACAGTACCATGGAACAAATAGGTTTGAACAGAAAAATTGGACTTTTAAAATTATCTATGTGAGCAGTTCACTCACAGTGTTAGAAATGAACCTTCCCTGTAGACAGGACAATGAGGTGTCCCAGACCATGGCAGTTTCAATGAGAAGGACAAGAGCAGGAATATATGAATATATGAAGACAATTAAACAAATGATGGGAGGAGGAGGCTCCAAAAACATCCCAAACCTCAATGATTGTCGAGTCAAGCACCTGAGTGCTAAAGACAAGATTGAAGCATTTGCAAACATCTTCAGCCAGAAGTGCCAAGTGGATGATCCATCCCTGCCTCCCCCTTTGGGCCCAAGCATATCACAGATGCCAGTTTTCAAACAATTTGACTCACTCCAGTGATATCAGGGAATGGCTGAAGGCACTGGATACAGCAAAAGCTATGGGCCTTGACAACATGCTGGCAGTAGTACTGAAAACTTGTGCTGCACAAATAGCGGCATCTTTAGTCATCTCTTCCAGGACAGCTGCTGACATCTACTCACAATGTGGAAAATTGCTCAGCTATGTCCTGTCCATAAAAAACAGGACAAATCTAACTCAGCCAAATACTGCCATCAACTTCCTCCCAATCATCAGAAAAACCTGGAAGGTGTCATGACAGTTTTTTTTCTCAATTCTTTCATGGGATGTGGACATCACTGGCAAGGCCTGCATTTGTTGCCCATCCAAAATTGCCCTTGAAATGAGTGGCTTGCTAGGCCATTTCAGAAGGCAGTTAAGAGTCAACCGCATTGTTCTGGGTCTGGATTCACACATGTGCCAGATCAGGTAAAGATGGCAGATTTCAGTGAACCAGATGGGCTTTGACAACAATGGGTGATGGTTTCACGGTCAGCATTGCTGAGGCTTGCTTTTAATTCCAGATTTATTAGTTGAATTAAAACTCCACCAGCTGCCATCATGGGAGGTGAACCCTTGTCCCCAAAGCCTAAACCTCTAGATTGCTAGACCAGTGACATTAGCATGATACCACTATCTCCCCTGTGCTATCAAGTACAGCAAGTACATCAAGTACCATATGGCGACAGTTACTCAGCTATAGGAGGTGAGAGTGACTGCCCTTGACATCAAGGCAGCATTTGACCGAGTGTGGCATCAAGGAGCCCTAGCAAAACTGGAGTCAATGGGAATCAGGGGGGAAACGTTCCACTGGTTGGAGTCATACCTAGCACAAAGGAAGATGGTTGTGGTTGTTGGAGGTCAATCATCTCATTTCCAGAACTCAGGGTAGTGTCCTCAGCCCAACCATCTTCAGCTGCTTCATCAATGACCTTCCTTCCATCATATGGTCAGAAGTGGGGATGTACACTGATGATTGCACAATGTTCCGCACCATTCACGACTCCACAGATACTGAAGCAGTACATGTCCAAATGCAGCAAGGCCTGGACAATACCCAGCCTTGGGCTAACAAGTGGCAAGTAATATCTGTGCTACACAAATAACAGGCAATGACCATCTCCAACAAGGGAGAATCTAACCATTGCCCCTTGGACATTCAAAGGCATTACCATCACTGAATCCCCCACTAGCACTATCCTGGGGGTTACCATTGACCAGAAACTGAGCTGGACTAACCATATAAATACTGTGACGACAAGAGCAGGTCAGAGGCTAGAAATCCTGCAATGAGTAACTCACCTCCTGACTCCCCAAAGCCTGCCCACCATCTACAAGTCACAAGTCAGGATATGATGGAATACTGTCCATTTGCCTGGATGAGTGCAGCTCAAACAACACTCAAGAAGCTTGACTCCACCCAGAACAAAGCAGACCGCTTGACTGGCACCACATCCACAAACATTCACTCCCTCCACCACCAATGCACAGTAGCAGCAGAGTGTACCATCTACAAGATGCACTGCAGGAATTCACCAAGGTTCCTTAGACAGCACCTTCCAAACCAACGACTGCTATCATCTGGAAGGACAAGGGCAGCAGACACATGGAAACACCACTACCTGCAAGGTCCCCTCTCAGCCATTCACCATCCTGACTTGGAAATATATCCCATTCCTTCAGTGTCGCTGGGTCAAAATCCTGGAACTCACTATCTAACAGCACTCTGGGTGTACCTATACCGCATGGACTGCAGCGGTTGAAGAAGGAAGCTCACCAGCATCTCCTCAAAGGCAATTAGGGATGGGCAATAAATGCTGGCCTAGCCAGCAACGCCCACATCCCATGAATGACTAAAAAAAACCCTGCTCATTGGTGCTTAGTTTGTGTTTCACTAGGCCTAGTCAGTTCCTGACCTCATTTCAGCCTTGGTCCAAACATGGACAAAAGAGCTGAACTCCCAAGGTGAAGTGAGAGTGACTGCCCTTGACATCAAGGCATCATTTGACTGAGTATTGCATCAAGATAAATCTAGCAAAATTGAAGTCAATGGAAAAGAGGAGGAAAATCTCCACTAGTTGAAGTCATACCTAACAGAAAGGAAGATGGTTGTGGTTGTTTGGTGTCAATCATCTTAGTCCCAGGACATTGGTACAGGAGTTCCTCAGGGTCGTGTCCAAGGCCCAACCATCTTGTACTGCTTTATCAACGACTTTCCCTCCAACATAAGATCAGAAGTAGGAATATTTGCTTATGATTGCACAGTATTCAATCCCTATCACAACTGCTCAATTCCTGAAGCAGTCTGCGCCCGCATACAACAAGACCTGGACAACATTCAGACTTGGGATGAAAAGTAGCAAGTAACATTCATGCCACTTGAGTGCCAAGCAATGGCTATTTCCAAAATGAGAGAGTCTATCCACTTCCCTCTGATTTTCGATGGCAATACCATCGCTGAAGCTATGTAGGTTCATACACAGGGACCTGTCCTCTGAAGGCAAAGGGAACATGTCCAGGCATTGCGACTGGTTTGAATTAAACAAAGTGTGTGGAACAATACTTCCCTGGTGCATTCTCTATGGCAACACCTCGACCAATCAGAGTTGACTTGCCAACCAATTGGCACCCTTTACTCATGTAATATAAATTGTTGCTGCCTTTGAAATTTGTTATTCTTGCATCTATCCTGATGAGCGCAAGACGAAAAGCTTCAACAGCATGACTCTTTTTTCAGCATTGCTCACGTTCTATACTGCAAAGCAACTATAAAGATACGAGAGCAGAATATTAGCCATTAGCTCAATGGTAGAGCAATCTCCATTCAGTTATTAAGTCATTGGGTCCATTCCAGAAGCTTATGGCTATAATATAAGCTGGCACTTCAGCGCAGTACTGAGGGAGTTCACGGGTCTTTTGGGTGAACCCTCAAACCTTGTCCCTTCTGAGCTCTCAGGTGGACATAAACAATCCCCTGGCACCATTTCAAAGAACAACAGGAGGGTTCTCCCTGATATCCTGGCAAATATCTTTACCTCACCTGACATCACAAACACAGATTGTCTGGCTATTATTGCATTGCTGCTTGTAGGGCCACACTGTGTGAAAACTTCCTGCTGCATTTCCCACATTACAAAAGTTATAACTCCGAACTACTTCATTGGCTGTGAAGCACCTTTGGACATCCTGAGGTTGTGAAAGGTGCTGTATCAATGCACATTCTTTTCACTTTGCTTTCAATATGCAGCAGTTCAATCGGATCTCCGCCAAGTCAAGCCACAAACTCTCAACAGTTGTAACAGCAGCCCGACTCTCTTTGTCCTCATCCCTCTATTTCCAAGCACTGATCCCAGTATGTACTCACCCTGTTCAGTCCCGGCAGGAGGGTGGCAAATGTAACCCCACTATTTAAAAAAGGAGGGAGGGAGAAAACAGGGAATTACAGACCAGTTAGCCTAACATCAGTAGTAGGGAAAATGCTAGAACCTATTATAAAGGATGTGATAAACAGGGCACTTAGAAAATATAAACAGGATTAGACAAAGTCAACATGGATTTATGAAAGGGAAATTATGTTTGACAAACCTACTGGAGTTTTTGCGGACGTGACTAGCAGAATAGATAAAGGAGAACCAGTGGATGTGGTGTATTTGGATTTGCAGAAAGCTTTTGGTAAAATCCACATAAGAGGTTAGTATGTAAAATTAAAGCACATGGGATTGGGGTAATATATTGGCATGGATTGAGAATTGCTTAGCAGACAGGAAGCAGAGAGTAGGAAGAAACATGCAGTTTTCAGAGTGGCAGGAGGTGACCAGTGTGGTACTTCAGGAGACATACTTTGTTACTTTATAATCTGAAAATATATTCCCTTTCACTGAGCAATGTGGAATGGTATCTTTCAGCTTCATTTACAAACTTCGCAAGTCCTCCCCCTGCAACTCCCCCACAAGCAGTTCAACAGCACGTAGTCAGACCACAAGTGATTCTAGAGGGAGAAGTGAGTCTGTGGCAGGGCCTTTCGGAGCCTCATGCAAGCACTCTACCACGCACATAGAGCCTTCCTCCATCACACTCATCTCACTGTCCTGGGCATTTTCAATGCTGCCTGCTGGGGTTCTCTTTCAGTTGTCCATCTGAGCTGACCTGCATCTCCGCCCACCCACTGACTGAACTCCCAGGCAGCACGTGTGCCCCTCCAACACCAGGCTCCGCTCACTTTCGACTTGAAAAACATGGTTGTAATATGGTTTCTTCTCAGCCCCCCCATCCTTTCCCCTTCCCCTGTCACCTATGCCCAATCACTGGTGACCCCCACTGGCATCACCTTCCACCTCCCCAGTGTCACCTGCCAGCCAGAG
Source organism: Carcharodon carcharias (assembly GCF_017639515.1). NCBI lineage: Eukaryota > Metazoa > Chordata > Chondrichthyes > Lamniformes > Lamnidae > Carcharodon > Carcharodon carcharias. The sequence goes on along the minus strand of NC_054467.1, from coordinate 250,394,463 downwards.
CCCTTTTCTTTCCAGGATGTCCAGGTGAACATACGCGTTCCCTACCTTTCCCAGAATCCACCCCCATCCACATTGACCTCCCTCACCTCCCCCTTCCCACTCCCAGGGTCTGTGTCTGCCTCTGAGCCCCCATCAACAACCTTCACTCTTCCTTCAACCGCTACCGTCACACCCACATCCTCCCACACTTCCAGCTCCCTCTGCCCCTTCTCATTCTTACCATTCCCTCCTTGCACGTCCACCCACTCAGTTCGCTCCATAGGAGGCAGTCATTGACTCCACAGACCCCTCCCTTGCACATTCACCTGGATATCCGCCCCTACCCTTTACCTCCTCCTCCACCCTTACTCCTTCCTCCCTGGACTCCTTCCCCTCTCCGATCTCCCTGGACTCCTCCCCCTGGACTCCTGCCCCATTCTGAACTCCTTCCTCTTCCCGAAGCCCTTCCCCCCCTCCAGATTCCTACATTTACATCTTCCTCCCCACTAGCACCTACCTCCCCAGTTGCCGCATTCTCCCCAATACACCGCCCTCCCCCTATCCTTCCCTCTCCCAACCTCATCCTCCCCGATACACCTTACTTTCTCAGCCAAACCTAGACCTTCCTCTCCCACTCACAGCTGGACCTCCATCTTCTGCTCCTCAGATGACTGCGATGTGAGCAACGCTCTAATGGTAAAACCGACTTCTGCACATCACACATGTCAAGACATGCTCTCTCTCCCCACATTTAGAAATGCCCCTGCTCTTTCTCCCTTCACATTTAGGAACCCCTCTGCTCTCCCTCCCCTCATATTTAGAACTCCCCCATCATCTCTTGCTTGTCACATCTAGAATCCCCCCATCCCCCACCCCCCCCCACACTTCTGCACTCTCTTCCTTGTCATATTTAGAATTCATGCGAACATATGAATTAGGAGCAGGAGTAGGCCACCCCGAAGCCTGTCCACCATCTACAAGACACAGGTCAGGAGTGTGATGGAATACTCCCCACTTGCCTGGATGAGTGCAGATCCAACAACACTTATGAAGCTTGACACCGTCCAGGATAAAGAAGCCCACTTGATTCGCATCACATCCACAAACATTCACTCCCTCCACCACTGACGAACAGTAGCAGCAGTGTGTACCATCTGCAAGATGCACTGCAGAAACTCACCTAGGGTCCTTCGGCAACACCTTCCAAACCTACGACCGCTACCACCTAGAAGGACAAAGGCAGCAGATACATGGGAACACCATCACCTGGAAGTTCCCCTCTAAGCCACTCAACATCCTGACTTGGAAATATATCACCGTTCCTTCACTGTCACTGGGTCAAAATCCTAGACTCTCTCCCTAACAGCACTGTGGGTGCTCCTACACCACACAGACTGCAGCAGTTCAAGAAGGCAGCTCACCACCACCTTCTCAAGAGCAACTAGGGATGGGCAATAAATGCTGTCCTATCCAGTGATGCCCACATCCCATGAATGAATTTTTTTTAAAAAGTTTCTCAGCCGACAGAACAATGGGCAATGTGAGGCTTTAAAACTGGCAATTTCTCTGGATAATGTTCTGCTAGCAGGTGCATGGTGGAAGGACCAAGACCGACCCTGTTCTCACCCACTATATACATCAATGTATTCACCAGTACAGCGGAGTATGCAGCTGGGACGGAGTTGCCCTGGGAGTCCTCAAACATCGACTCTGGAACCCAGAGTCTCATGGCATCAGGTCAAACATGGGCAAGGAAATCTGCTGATTATCACGTACCGCCCTCCCTCAGCTGATGAAGCAGTGCTCCTCCATGTTGAACATCACTTGAAGGAAGCACTGAGGGTGGCAAGGACACAGAATGTGCTCTGGGTGGGGGACTTCAATGCCCATCACTAAGTGTGGCTCGGTAGCACCACTACTGAGTGAGCTGACCGAGACATAAAGGGCAAAGCTACTAGACTGGGTCTGTGGCAGGTGGTGAGGGAACCAACAAGAGGGAAAAACATACTTGACCTCATCCTCATCAACCTGCCTGCTGCAGATGCATCTGTCCATGACAGTATCGGGAGGAGTGACCACCGCACGGTCCTTGTGGAGACTAAGTCCCGCCTTCACATTGAGGGTACCCTCCATCGTGTTGTGTGGCACTACCACCGTGCTAAATGGGATAGATTTTGAACAGATCTAGTAATTCAAGACTGGACATCCATGAGGCGCTGTGGGTCATCAGCAGCAGAAGAATTGTACCAGAAAACAATCTGTAACCTCATGACACAGCATACCCCCACTCTACCATTAGAATCAAGCCAGGGGATCAACACTGGTATAATGAAGAGTGCAGGAGGGCATGCCAGGGCCAAGCATACCTAAAAATGAGGTGCCAACCTGGTGAAGCTATAACAAAGGACTATTTTCACGCCAAGCAGCATAAGCAGCAAACGATAGACGGAGCTTACCGATCCCACAACCAAAGGTTCAGATCTAAGCTCTGCAGCCCTGCCACATCCAGTCGTGAATGGTGGTGGACAATTAAACAACTTACTGGAGGAGGAGGCTCCACAAATATCCCCATCCTCAATGATGGAGGAACCCAGCACATCAGTGCAAAAGATAAGGCATTTGCTCCAATCTTCAGCCAGAAGTGCCGAGTGGATAATCCATTTCGGCCTCCTCCAGAGGTCCCCAGCATCACAGATGCCAGTCTTCAACCAATTCGATTCACTCCACGTGATATCAAAAAATGGCTGCAGGCCCTGGATACTGCAAAGGTTATGGGCCCTGACAATATTCCGGCAATAGTATTGAAGACTTGTGCTCCAGAACTTGCCATGCCCCCTGCCAAGCTGTTCCAGTACAGCTACAACACTGGCATGTATCCGGCAATGTGGAAAATTGCCCAGGTATGTCCTGTACACAAAAAGCGGGACAAATCCAACCCAGCCATCAGTCTACTCTCCATCATCAGAACAGTAATGGAAGGGGTCATCAACAGTGCTATCAAGTGGCACTTGCTTAGCAATAACTTGCTCACTGACACCCAGCTTGGATTCCACAGTGGCCACTTAGCTCCTGATGTCATTGCAACCTTGGTTCAAACAGGACAAAACAGCTGAAATCCTGAGGTGAGGTGAGAGTGACTGCCCTTGGCATCAAGAAAGCAGTTGACCGAGTGTGACATCAAGGAGCCCTAGCAAAACTGGAGTAACTGGAAATTAGGGAGAAAAATCTGCTGGGTGTAGTCATACCTAGCACAAAGGAAGATGGTTGTGGCTGTTGGAGGTCAGTCATCTCAGCTCCAGCACATCACTGCAGGAGCTCCTCAAGATAGTGTCCTCGGCCCAACCATCTTCAGCCGCTTCACCAATGACGTTCTTGCTATCATAAGGTCAGAGGTGTGGATGTTCGCTGATGATTGCACAATGTTCAGCACTATTCACAACTCTTCAGATACAGAAGTAGTCCACGTCCAAATACAGCAAGACCTGGACAATATCCAGGCGTGGGCTGAAAAGTGGCAAGTAACATTCAGGCCACACAAGTGCCGGGCAATGACCATCTCCAACAAGGGAGAATCTAACCATCAGCTCTTGACATTCAATGGCGTTTCTATCATTGAATCCCCCAATATCAACATCCTTGGGGTTACCATTGACCAGAAACTGAACTGGACTAGCCATATAAACACTGTGGCTACAAGAGCAGGTCAGAGGCTAGGAATCTTGTGACAAGTAACTCACCTCCTGACTCTCCAAAGCCTGCCCACCATCAACAAGGCACAAGTCAGGAATGTGATGGAATACTCTCCACTTGCCTGGATGAATGTAGCTCCCACAACACTCAAGAAGCTTGGCACCACCCAGGACAAAGCAGTCCACTTGATTGGCAGCACATCCACAAACAATCACTCCCTCCACCACCGATGCAGAGTAGCAGCAGTGTGTACTATCTACAAGATGCACTGCAGCATCTCACCAAGGCTCCTTAGACAGCACCTTACAAACCCACGACCACTACCATCTAGAAGGACAAGGGCAGCAGATAGATGGGAACATCACCACCTGGAAGTTCCCCTCCAAGACACTCACCATCCTGACTTGGAAATATATCGCCATTCCTTCACTGTCGCTGGGTCAAAATCCTGGAACTGCCTTCCTAACAGCACTATGGGTGTATCTACGTTACATGGACTGCAGCGGTTCAAGAAGGCAGCTCACCACCACCTTCTCAAGGGCAATTAGAGATGGGCAATAAATGCTGGCCCAGCTAGCGAAGCCCACATCCTGTGAATGAATTTTAAAAAAAGTCGTGCAACTGGCAATAAGAAGCATAAAGGCCTATTGGTCAGCTGAGGCAATTGAGAGTATTTGAAAGGGAAATCAGTGAAGCCATTTTTTTTATGCACCCTTTCCTATATTCCTAGTTGCGGAAAAAGCCATTAGACCAGTAAATCCGCCTCTTTCTGGTGCATCTTCACCCTCCCTAACCAGCTTGTCAACCTCAGCCATTTGCACCCTGCCTTTAACAGTGTGAAATGCCCCCAAGACACACAACAGCAGCATTATCAGACAGAGCTTGACTCTAAGTCAAAGAAAGAGCTATTCGGCCAGGTGGCCAAAAACCTTGCTCAAAAATTTGGGTTTTAAGAAGCCTCGCAAAGGAGAGAGGTGACGAGATAGAGAGATTCAGGAAGGGAATTCCAGAGTTTAGGGCCTCGGCAGCTTAGGGCACAGCTGCCAAGGGTGGAGTGATTAAAATTGGAAATGCTCTTAGAGGCCAGAACTGGAGGAGGACAGATATCGCAGGAGAGTTGTGGGGTTCGAGGAGATTATAGAGATAGGGAGCGGTGAGGGACAAGGTCATGGAGCGATTCGAAATGAAGGACGACAATTTTAAACTCGAGGCATTCGCCGGCTGGGAACTAAAATAGCAAGAGAGATATTTACCTGGATAAGCTATCCGCTATGTTTCTGCTATCCCCACGACCCCTACACCCAGGAGATCACAAAATAAACAACCGCCTTATGCTGAAAAATGGTGAAGTGACAGAGCTCTGCCGATTCCTAAATGCAAGACACTTAACCAAGGTCTCTTTGTACTTTTTTTTCATCCAGCATTGTTCCCGGCCGGTCAACAGTGTCCCTCCCTAATCGGGAGCTGTGCACTCAGGAGGCGATCAGCTCCTTCCCTAATGACATGGCGTTCCGTGTGGGATTGCATTCCCTGCCTCTCTCCCCCTCTACTCTTCCTCCGCCTTTTTTTTATTCCTTACCATCCAGCCAACCCTGGCAGTTTGGGAGATCGCAATAAGTGCCCCATCAACATGTTAATCAAATTACTTATGAAGAGAAATTGACAGCTTTCATTAATTATACAAGATTATTCTAATTGCAAATTCAAATTTATTCATTTAGAACAGAAGGTATTCAGTAATATTTCACCAAATTTGCATATTAAATGGGGATGCTAGTGTATTATGTATGATAATGTATGCACACTTTCTTTATTTTTAACTTGCAGGCCATATGTGCGGCTGCCGCTTAAGTAGGTGAAAAAGTCTGAACGTGTTTAATTTCCCTGACAAACACAAGACTGGGGCCTGTCAAGTGCTGTAAGTCCTGTGCCAATCTTCATTTTATTTCTCTGTTGATAATCACCAGCCGCAACGAGGTGGCTTGTGTGTGAAATTCTGCTTTGAAACCCCCGCTAATCGCGTTAATCTTTTTTCTCTCTATCTCCGCGCTACCCCCCTCCCCCCCTCCTCCTGCCCCACCCCACCTTCGCGACAGCAGCATTACTCTATGGCAATCCCAATGGTGACCAAGTTTTGAGGCATGACGACTCAAAGCTCGCACTCGGCATTCGATGCTTTTTTTTTAAACGCTGTGTTTTCCCTCAATCGCCTCGCTTCCCTTTTGCTCGCTGGAAGGTGCTGACTCTTGTTGGGTGTTTAGTTCCACATATTACCCTTCACAGGAAGATGTGTGAGCACGCTCTTCTGCCTTGGGGGAAGTCTGTCTGTATCTCCCTTTCTAGCTCCCTCTCTGATGTACGCACACACACTTTCTAGTAAGGGGCAGTGGCTCCCTGGATAGCAATCAAAAACAGGAGTCCCTCTCTTCCCTCCCAAGTGCAAGGTGATTCTTTCGCTTCACTCCCGAGGTCACTCTGCTCTGTAAGCCCCAGAGGATGTACCCTTGGTGCTATCAGCCGGAAGATGCGTTCAGTCTACACCGTCACATGGCGCTTGCAATTAGACTCAATAAATTCACATATTGTACATTGTCCTGTTCAAAACAACAACAACAATCTATATCATGCCTTTAAGGTAGTGAATTGACCCAAGGTGATTCAGGGGAGTGATTATTAAATGGAATTTTACAGCAAGTTCTGTTAGGAAACTCTAGGACAGGTGACCAAGGCGTGTTCAAAGAAGCAAGTTTTAAACAGCGCCCTCAAGCAGAAAAGAGGTAAAAAGGGGAAGAGCTTCCGAGAGGAAATTCCAGCACTTAGGACCTATGTGGCTGAATGCACAGGCAGCAATGATGGGACAAAGGAAACTGGAGAACACAAGAGGCCAAACTGGAGGAGCGCAGGTTCCCAGAGGGTTGTAGGACTGGAGGACCTTACAGAGATAGCAGCGGGGTAAGTCTATCTAAGGATTTAAACAACAAACATGAGGATTTTCAATTTGAATTTGAATTTGAAATTGTCTCCGGCTTTCCAGCTGCATCAGGCTCCCAATCTGAGAGGAGGCGAGTTCAGTGTGAAAGGAAAGACAATGCCTATGGAGAAGAAAAGCTCCTCACCACCATGGCTCCCAACCCCCTAAAACCCCAAGCGTTTCCTCCTGACTGGCTGCTTTGTTGGACTGTAATGAGCCATGCAACATTAACTACTCTCAGGCAATCAGTGATGCACTTGAAGTTATAAAACCCCTACAATCGCCACATCAATTACATCTTTAACTTGTATCTAACTTGCGATGATATAAAAACTGAAGATGATGTAATAAGAGCATATGGATACAAGGAATAGGAGCACTAGGTATTTTTTTCTTTTCCTTCCATGAAATGTGGGCTTCACTGGCTGGGCCAGCATTTATTGCACATCCCTAATTCCCTGTGACAGGTGTTGGGGAGCTGCCTTCTTGAACCGCTGCAGTCCATGCGGTGTAGGTACACCCACAGTGCTGTTAGGAAGAGAGTTCCAGAATTTGACCCAGTGACAGTGAAGGAACGGCGATACATCTCCAAGTCAGGATGGTGAGTGACTTGGAGGGAAATTTCCAGGTGGTGGTGTTTCCATCTATCAGCTGCCCTTGTCCTTCTAGGTGGCAGAGGCCACAGGTTTGAAAGATGCTATAGAAAGAGGCTTGGTGAATTCCTGCAGTGCATCTTGTAGATGGTACACACTGCTGCTACTGTGTGTCAGTGGTGGAGGGAGTGAATGTTTGTGGATGGGGTGCTAAACAAGCGGGCTACTTTGTCCTGGATGATGTCAAGTCCTTGAGTGTTGTTGGAGCCACACTCATCTAAGCAAGTGGAGAGCATTCCTCCACAATCCTGACTTGTGCTTTGTAGATGGTGGACAAACTTTGGGGAGTTAGGAGGTGAGTTAATCATTGCAAAATTCCTAGCCTCTGATCTGCTTTTGTATATGGCAGGTCCATTTAAGGTTCTGGTCAATGATAACCCCCCCCCAGGACATTGATGGTGGGAGATTCAGTAACTTAATGCTATTGAATGCTATGGGGAAGTGATTGGATTCTCTCTAGCTGGAGATGGTCATAGCTTGGCACTTGAGGAGCGTGAATGTTACTTGTCACTTATCAGGTTGGAAGTTGTTCAGGTCTTGCTGCATATGAACATTTCAAGCCTGCCCCACTATTCAGTGAGGTCATGGCTGACCTTTGACCTCAACAGCACTTTCCCGCCCTATCGACATACCCATTGATTCTCTTAGATTCCAAAAAAAATGTACCGATCTTGATCTTGAATATACTCAACAACTGAGCATTTATAACTGTATGCTGTAGAGAATTATAAAGAATCCCAACCCTCTGAGGGAAGAAATGCATCTGCATCTCAGCTTGAAATGGTCAACAACCTGTCCTGACCTTTAGTTCTAGACTCTCCAGTGTGGGGAAGCAACTTCTAAGCATCCACCCTGCCAGGCCCTTTTGGAATCTTATATATTTTCATGAGACCACCACCGATTCTTCAAAACCCCATACAATATAGGCCCGCCCTACTCAACATGCTCCTTCTGCCACCTCCTTGCCTACTCATTTAACTCTTCTATATCCCTTTGCCTCCTCCTCACAGCTTACTCTCCCATCTAGCTTTGCATTATCATCAAACTTGGACACATTACACTAGGTCACTCCATCTAAGCCTTTTCAAGCTGAGGTGACAACTCTGATCCTTGTGGCACACCATTAGCAACAGCCTGCCAACTTGATAGTGACCCTTTTATTCCTCCTCCCTGTTTTCTGTCCTTTCATCAATCCTCTCTCCATGCTTATATATTACCCGTTACACAATGAACTTTCATCTTATGGATCAGCCTTTCACGTGGCATTCTTAAAGGCCTTTTGAAAATCCAAATATATTCCCTCACTGGTCTCCTTTATCCGCTCTGGTAGCTTTATCTGCAAAAAAGCTTTAATTGATTTGTCAAATATGCTTTATCTTTCATAAAGCCATGTCGACTATGTAATCATGTGACCTGCCAAGTGCCCTATACCACTTTGTTCGTGGTGGATTCAGCAGTTTCACAACAAATGAAACAAAAACAAAAAATGCTGGAAAAACTCAGCAGGTCTGGCAGCATCTGTGGAGAGAGAAAGAAAGTTAACGTTTCGAGTCCGTATGACTCTTCTTCAGAGCTTTCACCACAACAACTGATGTCAGGCCAGCTGGACTGTAAACTGCAACAGATAATCTAAGAGACCCACATTTACTTTCACTAATCTCTGTCTTTTACATGCTTGTAGACAACCTGCTTTTACATTTCTTGCTAATTTACTATTCTTGGATAGCAGTGTCACAATCTGCCTTCCAATCCACTGGGACCATTCCAGAACCTAGCAAACTTTAGGACATCCACTATCACTGCAGCCACCTCATTTAGAACTCTAGGATGTAGTCCATCAGATCCTGGGAAGAGTAAACTTTTAGTCTCTTTACTAATATTAATTACATTAAGTTCCTCATTCTCATTAGACTCTTGGCTCTCCCCAATATTTCTGGTATACTTTTTGTGCCTTCGATTGTGAAGACAGACACAAAATTTTTGTTTCCCATCTCTGCAAAATTTAATATTAGCCAAATAGAATCGCAGAAGGAAACCATTCGACCCATCCTGCCTGTGCTAACTCTTTGAAAGAGCTAACCAATTAGTTCCGCTAACCTGCCCCCTTCTCCCCGTTCTTTCTCCAAAGTCCTTCAACCTTTTTGAGAATTTCTCCAATTCCCTTCTTGAAAGTTTCTCTTCAATTTGCTTCTATCGCCTTTTCATGCCGTGCATTCATAACAACTCCGCTGAGTGAAGAATTTCTCTCCATCTCTCCTCTGGTGCTTTGCCAATTATCTTAAATTGGTGTCCTCTGGTTATCAAACTTCCTGCAGTAGAAGTAGTATCTCCTTGTTTTCTTTATCAAAACCCTACATGATTCTGAACACTGGTAAATCTCTCATACATGACCGTCTGAAACCACTGATCCGAAGGCCATGGGTGATGATTCCACAGGCAACAACTTCTGACCCCTTGACCCTTTGATGAATTACCATTCTAACGCAGTGAGATTGGGCGGTGAATTTCAGCAGGCCTAGATTGACACATCACAGATGAGCCCCGCAGTCCATACCTGCTGTCTAATCACGTACACACTCTAGTTGAGGTTGTTGGTTAGGCTAGGAGGGAGAGAGTGCTGTAGTGGTGACGTCACTTGACTAGCAATCCAGCTGCCCAGGCTAATGCTCTGGGGGCACAGGTTCAAATCCCCCCACAGCAGCTGGTGGAATTTAAATTCAATTAATAAATTTAGAATTAAAAGCTAGTCTAATGATGACCATGAAACCATTGTCGTAAAAATCCATCTGGTTCAATAATGTCCTTTTGAGAAGGAAAGCTGCTATCCTTGTCTGGTCTACATGTCACCCCAGACCCACAGCAATGTGGTTAACTCTTAAATGCCCTCTAACATAATAAGCCACTCAGCTGATACAAACAGCATTCTGAGTATTCCTACACAGAGCAGCAGTTCAAGAAGGCAGCACCACACCACCTTCTCAAGGGCAATTAGGGATGGATAATGCATGCTGGCCGAGCCTGTGCCACCCATATCCTGTGAACAAATGAAAAGAGGCTGTCGGCAGCCAGAGCCCTTGAGAATGTACTTGTTTTCTAAACAGGTACAGATTTGGGTGTTTCCAGGCAGTGTTAAACTCGAATGTTAAATCCCCCAGTCAAAGCTCAGTCAGCAGGAGTAAACTTGCAACAAAACTCACACAGGATGGAAAGTTGCGAATGCATGTTCCAGTCTGTCGAGAGCCGGCAGAGGGTGGGTGGGGTGAGGGTGGGTGGGACGAAGGTGCTGGGTGAGGAGCTGAGGGCTGCATTACATCCGGCTTCAGCATGACTTGGATTAGGAATTGGGAACATAATGTTTTACAGCCAATCATACCGGCACAGAAGGAGGCCAGTCAGCCCATTGTACCTGTGCTGGCTCGTGCTTCCTTATTTTGAAGGATAGTCACTGCTGTAATGTCCAAGGAGCGCAGCGGGCAATTTGCACACAGCAAGCTCCCACAAAGAGCTATGAGATAAATGGCTACATAACCTGATTTTTAAGTGAGGTTGCTAGAGTGGTAAATATCAGCCAGGACACCAGGGAGAACTCCGAACGCTCTGCTTCGATAGTTTGGTATCCATTGGGCCAAGGCACCAGCATGTTCAGAAGAGGAGGAAACAAGAGAGGCAGAGAAGGATAAAGACAAACTAACATACTTTTTGAGTTCAAGTGGCGTGGCTGGGGAAACATCACTTAACCCTGAAGGACTAGTGAGTGCAGAGACTTTCACTGTGTTATCCACTTGGAAGATTCCTTGTTTGTTCAGCGGCTGGGCTACACATTATCTGCGCACTGCAGTGCAAACAAATATAGAAACAGGCAGCAGTCAGGAGGGAATTAAAGTCATTACCAGTGCTCAGGTACTCACGGAACGGGACAGTAATGAGCACCTCAGGGGCTGGTTAATACCCAGAGAAACAAGCAGAAGGAAATATTCTATTCACTATTGTCTCTGTTTTTAGGGACATGGGATAGAGAATTTAGGTTTTTGTCGTTCTGTGATAGCTTTTCTCCTTTCCCACTTCTCTCTTCCTTGCCTGAAAGTACAAATGAAGCCCCCTCACCCCCAAAACAAAACTGTGCAGCACATTAACCTGGCTGACGCTCCCAGTGTAGTACTGAGGGGATGAGGCATTGTCAGAGGGGTCTCAGATTGGACTTTAAACCAATGCTACATCTGCTTGCTCAGGTGCATTTAAGAGATCCCATGGCAATATTCAAAGAGTTCTCCTCAGTGTCCGGGCCAATATTTATCCCTTAACTAACATCAATTAAAAAAAATTTATTTATCTCGTTCCTCTTAGTGGGACCTTGCTGTGTGCTAGATCGCGTGTTTGCTTCAGTTCAACAGTGTCTATACTTCCTTCGTGCTTAATTGACTGCAAAGTACTGCTGGACATTTTGAGGTCATGAAAGATACAATTTCTTCTTCCTTTCGTACAATTTATTCATGTTATCTTTATCATCACTAAAGTCAAGGGCAGCGTTACATGGTTGGGGGGTGGGGGTGGTGTGGGGGTGGGGGGGGTGGGGGGGGGGGGGGGGGGGTGGGGGGGAGTACCACTCGCACCCCACCCCGCTGCCCTCGTAGCCCAGCACCCCAGCACCTGAAAGAACACCGCCCATAACACTCTGCCAACAGGCTAAACAAGTTGAGAGTGGGACGTCAGCTCCTCAGTGGGAGGAAGTAAGGCCCTAGAGAGCAGCCGGCCAATCTGATTGGCCAGTAGCTCTAGCAGTCCCAGCAGCACCAGAACTGAGTAGTGGGCCAAATGGCTGGGACTGCAAGCAGGCCCACGAGGAAGGCCGTCATGGCATCCGGACCCTGTTAAGTGGGGCGGGGTCTTGGATGGGGAGGGACCGGACTGCCTCAGGAGAGGAGCGTAGGGGGGCGGGGGGGGGCGCAATGATACTTTTTTTTATGGTCAGGCAGGAAGGAACAAAGGGGGGAGGGGTAGCTAACATCTTGAGGGGTGGGGGGGGGGGTGGATGCCCCCACTGTGCATAGGGCACCCCAAAATGCTGTGCCACTCCCACTTTCCTTCCCACCTTTACAAAAATCTTTTAAAAAAAATGGCCAGCCACTCCCACCCAGCTTTCCACGCTAACTGTTTTATGGCATAGGCAGCGTATTATCTGGGTCAACTGACTTGTTAACAAGATCAATTGCCTGCTCATTATTTATTTAAAAACGGCGGGTGGGCTGCTGATTTTGGCACCCGCCCACCAATGTACCGTGGGGGACAGTTAGGAGGAGGACAGGAAGATGGTGGGCTTGACACCCCTCAAACATTACTGGGTCACTGGTCCAGTGATCCTACCATGAGGCACCACCATTCCTGGACAAGGAATCAAAGTTTCCTGGTGAAGTCATTAACGGGGCAGGTGTTATAAGCACCACCACCCCACCACCGCCCCTCCCCTACTTCCCTCCCCCCCCACCCACCCAACCCTATGCCCCCACCCCCAACCATTTTGACGTTGGCTTAAGCAGCTTTGAATTACAGCCTTCATTTCTCTCCCAGGAACCTCTTTCGCTTGTTTTCACTCTCCAGCTTTGGGCCTGCTAGGCTGTGGAGATTCTGGCTCGGCCTTTGTAAAATCTGCAGTTCTTAGCTCAGTCCTCTTGCAGCCAGCTATACTCTCTGTCTGCCAAACCTAGCTCCATCGACCTGCCCAGTTACATTCTGTAAGCAATGTTTCCACAGTCACTCTGTTTGGCCATGTTAGGTGGGGAAGTTGATTCTGAGGAATGCCAACAAAAGGTGGACAGGATATAAGAGTGGCCAGGTAAATAAGAAATGGAATTTAATATGAATAAGCGCGAATTACTGCACACAGAGAGAAAATATTAAGTCCATGAATGGCTGAAAAAGATACAGGCAAAGCTTCAATGAGATCCACAGGTCTGCGTAAACTCAAAAATCAACAAGTAAATAACTGCAGCGTACCACATGCAAATCAAATATAGTCAGATTAAATACTACAGTGCTAGCGTCAGAACACATATTGAGTGACACGTCCAGTTCTTGTCACCTGGATGCAAGGGTGATACTTCTCTTAGGATTTATGAAAATTAAAAGCCTCTTTTCTTTGGGAAAGAGAAGGCTGGGAAGAAACCTAATAGATGTCTTTAAAGTTATGGAGGGGTTCGAGAGGGTCAATGTGGAAAATATCCCCTCCACTTGTGGGAGAGTCCAGAACAAGGGAGAATAAATATAAGATCGAGAAAAGATCTGAGGAGGAATTTCTCCACAAAGTGTGACGTGAATGTGGAACTGACTGCCACTCAGAGTAGTTGAAGCAGACAGCACCTAAGAAGAGGTTTGGTGCAAACAGGAGAAAAAAGGGAATAGGGGGATACTGGCAGTCAAAATGGGAAATTAGTGGGAGGGGCTATGTATAATATAAACATCTGGCATGCGTCAGTTTGGGCAAATGGCCAACATCTATGCCATGGAATGGGGAAAGTTTTATCTGATCACAAGCTCAAAGTTAAAGGATAGGACAAGGGAACAAATAAAGGGCTAAATAAGAACTGATGTCAGGAAGAGTGATTGGTACATGGAATCCTGAATTAGCTAAGAAGCAACTGGACATCATAGTAGGGGTTAAGGAGGGGGGGTGGGTACAATGGTCAACAACTAGTCAAAGAACCTTCCTTATCTGTATCTAACCTGTGATGTCTGCCTACCCTTTATTCTCAACATTCCCACTAGGCATCTATTTGGCATACTATTAACTAAGTTTAATAGCAGTCTACTCCAGATATTCATTGGAAAAACAGCTTCTTCTAATTTTTGGCTTGAGGTTTCTGAATTTTATACATGCATTTTCTATACTTACTATCAATGCAATCACTACACTGTTAGCTTTGAGTACAGCTGGGTTTAGACCCCCGCCTCCCACCTCTCCCAATCTTGTGGGAATAAACAATCCCATGGCACTATTTGAAGAGCAAGAAGCTCTCAGTGTTCTGAACAATGCTATTTTGATTCTCCAACATCTCTCCCGCAATTCTTTCTATGCCTCTCAATCTATATCAGATTAACTGGTCATCCTATCCTAACTGTTGGATCTTGCTGAGCTGCAAATTTTGACCAGATTTGCTGACATGGTAGTCTCTGCACTTCACAATATCTGAAGTGCTTTAGACATTTCTGAAATGTGCAGCAAAGCCCTATATATATGCAAGCCTGCGACTCTTTTCTTAAAAGTGACCTAGAAAGATAAAGAGAATATTTGTGCCTGCAATAACAGCCAATAATACAGAAGAGTCATACACATGGGGCAGACCCATGAACACTGCCTTTCCTAATTAGCAAAATTAGGACAAATATAGGCTCACACTAATTAAATGTGATTATGAAATTTATGAATCTTACTTTTCTAATTAGAATATGTCCTGAAGCGAGAGATTTTATATTGGAAAAATGCAACTATGAGCAGCCCAGTGGAGTACAAAACTCAGACAGTGAGTTTTAGTGCCAATTTGTGCTCAGCAGAGAACAGATTTGTGCTGTAGTCTTAGTCCCACTTGGAAAGAGGTTGAGAATGCACTAAACTCACATCATGGGTGATTTTTACATCTGTTAGAGAGGCAGAGAGAGAACTTGATCCCAACTATAAAGATGAGGGACACAGTTTCTAACACACTGCACCTCATTATGCCCAGAAAGATGTGCAATTTTCCATCTGCTGCACTTCCTGTCTATAAAAAATCTCTTCCTGTCATTAACTGTTCCCATTATGAACTCCTAAGTCCTCTCATAGAATTGAAACTGCCTATTTAAAATTGTGACCCTGTAAATACCCTTTTCACCAGTATTACATGGCATTTATAGCAAGGAAACAGGCCAGTTGGTACAACAGGTGTAGGCCACTGTTAATGATCCACATGAGCCTCCTTCCAACCTTCTTCATCTAACTTCATAAATATGTCCTCCTATTCCTTTCTCCCTCATGTGCTAAGCTTCCCCTTAAATGCATCTATGCTAGTTGCTTCAACCATTCCCTGTGGTGGCGAGTTCCATGTTCTAACCACTCTCTGCATTAGAAGTTCCTCCTAAATGCCCTATTGGATTTATTAATGGCTATTTTATGTTTACGGCCCCTAGTCGCAAGTAGAGACATTCTCTCTACAGTTACCCTATCAAGCCCTGTCATAATCTTAACTGTTCACAGTTCCCCAACTAAATTTCTATACTAGCTCAAAATAACTTCTCAATCCTTGGAGTCTGCCTCACCATTCAATAAGATCATGACTGACCTTCCACCTCAACTTTCCCTCCTTAACTCCATATCCTTTGATTCCTTTAGTGCCCAAAAATCTATTGACCTCTATTTTAAATGACTAATTCTTTAATTCTGTCCTAATTTTGTACCATAGCTTCTTGTGTGGTATCTTATCAAAGGCCTTTTGAAATTCCAAAAGCACTGCATCCACTGTTTGCTCCTTGTGTCCCCATATAGTATATGTAACTTTGAGGCTAACACAATCTCAAAATACTTTAACAGATTTGTTTAACACAATTTCCTTTTCATAAATAAATGTTGAATCTGCCCAGTCATATAATAATTTTCTAAGTGCCCTATTACCAAAACCCTAGGAAAAGATTGTTGCATTATCCCTACTACTGATGTCAGGCTAATTGGCCTGAAGTTCCCTATATTCCCTCTCCCTCCTTTCTCCACCAGTGGGGTAACATTAGCTGCTTCCCAATCCAAGGGGACCATCCTAAAATCTAGATAATTCTGGAAGATCAAAGCCAATCCATCCACTATCTCTTTTAAATCCATAGGATATAGGCCATGAGCTCCAGGGGATTTCTTGGCTTTTAGACCCATTCATTTCTGCAGTACTGGCCAGGATTTTCCCCTTGGCGATTTGGGGGCGGGGCCTGCTTGCCGAGGGGAAAATGATACAGGATGACGTCGGGAGCAATCCCCGACATCATCCTGGTCCCTTTAAATCTTTAGGAAGGCGGGAGGACAGCGAAATCAGCTGTCCGCCCGCTGACCTGTCAATGGCCAATTGAGGCCATTGACAGGCTAATTAAAGTACTTAATGATCTGCCCGTCCAAGCTAAAGGCTGACGGGCAGGCCAGGAGCCCCAGCGGGCTCCAGATTATTCATGAAACTTCATCCACTGGATGGAAGAAGTTTCATGTCTGTTACATGAGGGGGACATGTTAATAATTTTAAGCTTTTTCTATTTTTAGACTTAACTTACCTGTCACGAATCTACCTGAAACAGGACTTTGCCTCAGGGAGCACTGCATGCGTGCGAAAGAGCACACTTGGACAGACGGGGATTCCCTCATTCCCTCTGCCCCCCACCCCCCACCCCCGGAACAGGAAGTGCATAGCGCTTCCCGTCGGGCAGGCCTTAATTGGTCCACCCACTCAAAATGGCGGCGGGCCCCGTTTCGGTGGCAGAGGGTCAGCTGTTCGCCCACCAACGAGCTGGTGGGGCCCGCCCGCCATCCGAGGGCAAAATTCTGCCCACTGTTACTAATTACTTTAAATTCCTCAGTTCCTCATCTTCACAAGGCTCTTGGTTCCCCACGTTTGTCTAATCTCCCCACATATGTCTAATAACGTGAATATCATCTTTAAGTTCTCTTGCTAACCGTGGTTGGTCACTTTTCTCATGGGGTTTTATTCCTTCAGAGAATGTATATACTAAATTACTTATTTTATCTTTCTCATTGCTTATTTACCATCATATCATGTCAATCTGATTTTCCAATCTACCTTAGCTAATTTGCCCCTCATACCTACGCATGTTTCTTTGCTCAGACTTAAGAACCTAATTTATATTAATTAAATCACTCTCAAACTCAAGATAAAATGCCATCATATTATGATCATTCTTCCCCAAAGGCTCTTTTACCACAAGATTAATTCACTCTGTCTCAATGCACAATATAGATCCAAAATAGCCTGTTTCCTAGTTGGTTCTTTAATATACTGATCTAGAAAACTAGATTGAATGCATTCTCTGATGTTGTCCTCTACATTAATATTGCAAATTTGATTTGCCCGGTCTGTATAGCAATTGAAGTTGCTGCCTGACTGCCAGTCCACATTCTGATAGTGCCAATCCATGCTATCTTGGGTCTTCCTTGTGCATGTTTTCCAGGGTGTTTTTCCTTGCATTATCCCTTTTTCCAAATACTCTCCTCCTGTTCACATCACAAGTCCAAAATATATGAGCTTCCTTGATATCACTTCCTCAAACAAGTTCCTCTTAACACCAGCTTTCTCCAGCATCCACTCATTTGTCTGCTTGGCCGTCCATGACACACGTAATATCCGTCTTAGTCCTCTCATTTCAAATTTGCTTATTCAAGCCTCGACACTCTTCTTGATGATCCAGCTTTCACAGCCTTACATTGTCACTGGCCACACAAGGGCTTTCAGAAGACGAATTTTCATTGTAATCGAGTTCGGTGACTACTCCATATTCTTTAAGTGAGTTCACAACACCATGACCCTTGTTAAGCCTAGCCCAAATGTCTTTAGCAGTCTCTGCATCTTGCGTGTTGAGCGATCCAAGATAGTGGAAGGTATCAACCTGTTCAAGCCGAACTCTGTTAATCAGAATCTTGAAGGTCTTTCCACCCATCCCCATCACCTTTGTCTTGTCAACATTGATCAGGAGATGGTATTTCCATTTAACTTGATCGAGATACTCCACCAACTCCTAAGTTTTGTCCACTGAGTTAGCAAGCAGAATAATGCCATCAGCAAGTCAAACATTTGAAACTCGCTGCCCGCCAATCGGCCTCCCATTATATTCATCAAGTTTGTCTCTCAACTATTTCTGCTAGGCTGTTGAATAAAAATGGTGAGAGAAGACACTCCTGTCTAACATTCTTTTTGTCTCTGAACCATTCTGAGAGGGTGCCAGCAACTCTGACCCAAGCTTGTTGCTTACGAGAAAGCTTGGTTAGCCGAGTGATTATATGTGGTGGTATCCCATGTCCCTATTAGAGATATAAATTATTCCTGAAGCAAAGGGATATCAGAAACAAAGGGTGTTTTTTGATTTTGGAGTCACTGAGTAATAAAGCAGTGAAGTTCATGCTTGAGCTAGGGTGTCCACAATCGTGAGATGCTTAAAGAAAGTTGGAAGGTTGCCTAGCAGGGATGCTAGTGGCAGGACCCCAAGAAATCTTATACTTTGGAGAATAGCGGGAATACTAAGGAGAATCAGAATGGATTTCTGAGAACTGTGGCATACCTTGGTTTGGTCCCAAGTGAAGTGCAGGAGCCATCATGATTCCGTAAAGTATAGGGGAGCTTGTTGGTGGAAATAATAGCGAAAGAAAAAGTGTTCTATTGAGATTTTTGGGCTTAAAGTATAAGTGTTCATGAAATTTAGGGCGGGATTTTCCACACCCGCCTGCCGCTGTAATATTCCGGTCCCACCGCAAGTCAATGGACTTCTGGCTGGGGCACCGTCTCACCCACGGAGGGTCCTGCCCACGGCGGGGCTGGAAAATCCCAGCCATAGTGTTAAGTTTGTAGTACTTGCTTTATTTAACTCCTGTACAGTAAGAATGTATCGTTTAAAATGTGAAGCCTTGTGGTGTAATTCTTTCAGTTAATAACTGGGAGCTCAATTTTCTTTTTAGAAGTTATTGCTCTCCCTTGAGATCACAACAGGAGACCTATAAACTACTCCCACTAATGTATTCCAACCCTTGTTGTTTCTTAGCTCCACTCAAACCGATTCTGCATCTTGATTTTCTGAGCTAAGATCCTTTCTCTGCATTGTCATTGTCCCAGTCTTCATTATCACGATTATACACATTCGCCCCTTTCTTTTTCCATTTTGCCTATCTCTTCAAATTGGGATATTTAATTCCCAACATGGATCACTGCAACGCACCTTCATAACAGCTATTAGATCAAACACATTTATTTCTACCAGTGCTGTTAATTCATCTATTTTGTTGTGAGTATTATGGGCAGAATTTTATGTCCACATCACGGCAGGGGTTGGGCTGTAACATACAGCGAGCCACTCAAAAGTCCGCTGACTTTGGCAGAAACTGAAAAATCCAGCCAGAGGGAGGGACTGTAAAATTCCGCCCCATGTTCTTTTGGTGATAGTGTATTTAGCTTTAACTTTCTTCCATTCTTCCCTGACATAACCTTTGTAAGTGGTGCTTGATTACCTTTTGAGAAGCTCGCTGCCCGTTCCTACCCTAGTCTGCTTATTTTTACCCAAATGATCGCTCTGCTCTATAATCTTAACCTCTCATTCTATTACTGCTTTCGATTTACCCTTTCCTGTATCTGTTCATCTGGGATTCTCAATATATATTCGAGAAAGGCCTATTTAATCCTTACCACGTTCAACCAGGTCAACCTCACCAATATAGTAAATGTTTGCTGTGAAGAGTTTTAACCTTTTGTTATTCCTTCTTTGAGTTTTTTTTCCCAGATAGGCCTCCTCCTGATGCAAGTCATGAAAGCAATTTTTGTCTTTCTTATGAGGTGAATAGATAGGTAGAGCAAACAGTGGCTTGGTGGTTCTGAATTTGATTATTGCTGAAAATAGGTATCTGTGCTAGGATTTCAACTGTTTACAATTAATATAAATGACTTGGATGAAGGGATGGATGGGATGGTTGTCGAATGTGCTGATGACACAAAGTTAGGTAGGAAAGTAATTTGTGAAGAGGACATAAGGAGGCTACAAAAAGATAGAGATAGGTTAAGCGAGTGGGCAAAGACCTGGCAAATGGAGTATAATGTGGGAAAACGTGAAATTGTTCATTTTGGCAGGAAGAATAAAAGAGAAGCATATTATCTAAACGGTGAGAGATTGTAGAGCTTTGAGGTGCAGAGGGATCTGGATGTCCTAGTACATGAATCACAAAAGGCTAATTTGCAGGTACAGCAAGTAATTGGGAAAGCTAACGGAACATTATCATTTATTGCGAAGGGAATTGAATACAAAAGTAGGGAGGTTATGCTTCAGTTGTACAGGGCACTAGTGAGACCACATTTGGAGTAGTGTGTACAGTATTGGTCACCGTACTTAAGGAAGGGTGTAAATGCATCGGAAGCAGTTCAGAGAAGGTTACCAGACTAATACCTGGAGTGGGTAGGTTGTCTTATGAGGAAAGGTTGAATAGAATAGGCTTGTACACCCTGGAATTTAGAAAAGTGAAGCGAGGGTGACTTCATTGAAACACATAAGGTCCTGAGGGAACTTGACAGGGTGAACGTGGAGAGGATGTTTCCTCTTGTGGAAAAATCTAGACCTAGGGCTCCCTGTTTAAAAATAAGGGGTCGCCCATTTAAAACAGAGATGAGGCAAATTTTTTTCACTCAGAGAGGTGTGGAACTTTCTTCTTGAAAAGGCGGTGGAAGCAGAGTCTTTGAATATTTTTAAGACAGAGATGGATAGATTCTTGGTGAGCAAGGGGTGATAGGTTATCGGGGGGTAGGTGGAATGTAGATTTCAGGTTACTACCAGATCAGCCATGATGTTATTAGGTGGCAGAGCAGGCTTAAGGGGCTGAATGGCCTACTCCTGCTCCTTGTTTGTATATTGTCGAAGCTTTTTTGTCTTGCAATCATCAGGATAAATGCAAGAATGCCAAATTTCAAATGTTCACAACAATTTATACTACTGGGGAAAAGAATGCTGATTGGCTGGCAAATTGATTCTGATTGGCTGAGGTATTGCCATGGAGAAAGCAACAGGGAATGACTTATCTCTGTACTCATTTGACATTGATAGCTTATTTACGAACATGCCGCTGAAGGAAGCCGTCGACATTTGCGCTGTGTCACTATATCACGGTAATATAGACACACCACTATTTTCTCAATCCGTGTTCATCAAACTTTTGCACTTAGTAACTCAGTGCAGTTGCGTTCCATTTTAATGGCACCATGGATGCTCAAATAGACGTTGTAACCAAACCCCTCTAGGTTGGGTGCTCACAAACATTTTCATCGGTTTCCACGAGAATTGCACTTTTGATGGAATGAGCCCTACACTCACACAGAATCACAGAACCTTAATGGCACAGAAGGAGGCCATTGGGCCCATCATGTCTGCGCCGGGTCTCCAAGTGAGCATTATGACCTAGTACCATTGCCCTGCCATGTCCCCATACCCTTGCACATTGTTTCTATTCAAATAATCATCTAATATCACCTTGAATGCCTCGATTGAACCTGCCTCCACCACACTTCCAGGCAGTGTATTCCAGACCCGAACCACTCGCTGTGTGAAAACATTTTTACTCACATCACACTTGCTTCTTTTGAAAATCACTTTAATGACTGTGCCCTCTCGTTCTTGATCCTTTTATGAGTGGGAACAGCTTCTTCCTGTCTACTCTGTCTAGCCTCCTCATGATTTTGAATATCTCGATCAAATCTCTTCTCAGCCTTCTTCTCTCCAGGGAGAGCAGTCCCAACCTCTCCAATCTATCCTCAGAGCTGAAGTTTCCCATCCCTGGAACAATTCTTGTAAACCTCTTCTGCACTCTCTCTAAGGTGTTCACATCCTTCCTATAATGTGATGCCCAGAACTGAACACAATACTCCAGCTGAGGTCTAACAGGGGTCTTATATAAATTCAGCATAACCTCCCTGCTCTTGCACTCTGCCCCTATTAATAAAGCCCAGGGTACTATATACTTTATTAACTGTTCTCTCCACCTTCAATGATCTATGCACATATACACCCAAATGTTTCTGATCCTGCACCCCCTTCAAAATTTCACCCCTTATTTTATACTGTCTGTCCATGTTCTTCCTACCAAAATGCATCAACTCACACTTCTCCACATTGAACCTCATTTGCCACCTATCTGCCCACTCCACCAACTTGTCTATTCCTTTTGAAGTTCCACACCATCCTCCTCACAGTCCACAACACTCCCAAGCTTCATATCATCCCCATACACAACTTTGAAATTGTCCCCTGCACACCAAGAACCAGATCATTATTATATATCAGGAAAAGCAAGGGTCCCAATGCCAACCCCTGGGGAACTCCACTACAAACCTTCCTCTAGTCCAAAAAATATCCATTGACCAGTACTCTCTGCTTCCTATTTTTCAGCTAATTTTGTATTCATTGTCCCTTTGATTCCATGAGCAATAACCTGCTACCCCATGAGTATTTCCCATATGTAGATGATAGGTTCATGATCTTTGAGTCTGCAGCCACGTGTAAGGCCTTCCTTACGCATTTTAATACACACCACCCTGTGCTCAAATTTACTTTTGAGATGAGCAGTCTAACCTGTTCCCTTTTCTTGATGTGCTAGTTGAGAAATGGGTTCTCCACTGCTGTCCACCGCAAGCATATCTTCAGAGTTCAGTATATACTTTGGGATTTGTATAGCTCCATGCAATTTGAAATTGGTCTGATCAGCAATATTGTAAATAGATCCCTAGCCATTTGCTCACCTAGACACAGAAATAGAGCAAATCAAAGCTATTCTGTGGGACAATATCTATCCCGATCAGTTCATTGTTCACTGTGCAGTGTGCAAAGCACGAATGAGCTAAAGACTTTGGGACCTGAAAAGTGCCTCAAATCTACCTCAAATTACCCTGGAAAGGCAAAGTATCTCAAAAACTTGAAAAGCAGTTTAAGCAAACTGGTTCATGCTGCTGCAGTACAGTGGCTACGCAAGTGGTATTTTCCACTAACAGTCCAAAAAATTGTGTCTTCCACACAATTGAGCAACATCGTGTAGGACTTTCAGTGCTGGTGAAATGTCAGGTACATGGGACATACGTCCCAATGATTGGTTGATCAAATCAAACATCATGTTCCTTCGGTTGTTCATAATAAGCCGAGTACAGGCCATATGCAATCAGCCTGTGCTTGCAAAACTCAAAACAAAATATTTGCTGTTAGATGCGATTCCGTGTTTGGACAGCACTTGCTGAACAATCCTGAGTGCGCTAATAGCTACACTAAGTACCAATTTAAGATATTCAGTCGAGCTTGTAACATGGTGCATGTATGCTCACTAGAGGCAACGTACATTCATACGCAGGAATCCGTTCTCTGCAAACAAAAACGATATTTTCAAGGCTTGTGCCTTTATTGAATGACCCAGGAACTTGGGGACCCTAGAGTTCCATGTTGCTTTCTCCATGGCAATGTCTTGGCCAATCAAAGTTGACTTGCTAACCAATCATCCTTGCCTCCTGTAGTACAAATTGTCGTGATAGTTTGAAATTTGGCATTCTTGCGTTTGTCCTGATGAGTGCAAGATGTAAAGCTTCAGCAACATGTCTCTCTTTTCAGCAATATTCAAATAGGTAGAAAAACAAGAGTGGAACACAGAAATACAGATAGGCTGATAGACAGCTGAGGGAAGAATAACAGAAGAGCTGAGGGTAATACAAATAATGATTAGGTGACATCAAGTGCTACTTTATAAAAGACTGCAGGTTGCAGCAGCAGGGGAGGATTGAGGGCAGATGAGTTCTATAACTTATAGACTTTGAGATAGAATGACTAAAAGTAGGAGGCAGCATGGTAATCTTCAATTTGACACAGTGGGCTTGTGGGAGGAGGAAGGTTGTGTAGGGCAAGGTCTTGGAACATAGGAAAGAAGAGGAGGTTCAGACAAGCAATGACCTGAGTTGCATGAATGTAAGGTAGGGAGTGAAGTTCCTCAGGAATTTTATTGTTCTATTACCGTAGATTTGCGAGGAAATTGCACTTATTCCAGTGAATAGGGTTTCCTCCGAACTTCTAACGACCTTACAGAAATGGAGCCAGGGATATTCCAAAGAAATTCACCCCCACAGATTTGTTGATTATTGAGAATCCCAGGAGAAGGCTAAAACCCAGGGAGAAGACAAACTTTAAAATTCTTTAAGCTGCTTTTCCTCCCTGCTAGCAACTTTCCCATTAAATAGTCACGACTGTGGTAAACTAACCACCTCCAGCTAACCAAACCTCTCATCAGCCCAACGCTATAGCAATTCTGCGCTTGAGATCCTGAGCTCAGTCCTGTGGCCATATGGAAGGGAAGAAATCTAAAATGGTCTCAGCATTGATTCAGTTGGTTGCACTCTCCCCTCTAGGTTGCAGAGTCAAGTCCCACTCCAGAGACTTAAGCACTTCATCTAAGCTAAGACATCTGGTGCAGTACCGAAGCTGTGCTGAACTGTCAGATGTGCTGCCTTTCAGGCAAGGCGTTAAACCAAGACCTCCATCTGCCCTGAGTGTAAAAAATCCCAGGATGCTGTTTGGCAGAAGGATAGGGAGCACCACCCACACCACGCCCCCACCCCCTCCCCCCAACCACCCCAGCATGCTGGCAAACATTTATTCCTCAAGCAGCTTTACTAAAAGAGATTATCTGGCCATTTATCTCATTACTGTTTGTTGGGTGCAGAATGGCTGCCACATTCCTATAGTGACTACACTTCAAAAGTTCAAATGGATTGACAGTTTGCTGTAAAATGCTTTGGTTCATCCTGAGTTTGTGAAAGAAGCTGTATAACTGAGAGTTGGTAGTGTAGTGCTAAATCTTGGAGTAATAATCCAGAAGCTAATCCAGAACCCTGGGGACAAGGGTTCAAAACCTATGCTAGTAGAGAATAAATTAAATACATCTGGAATATAAATGCAAGTCATTGTAATGGTGAGTGTGATGCTATTGTTGTTTAAAAACCCATCTGGTTCATTAATGCCTTTCAGGGAAAGAAATCTACTCTCCTTACCTGGTCTGGCCTATATGTGACTCCAGTCCCACAGTAATGTGGTTGATTGTTAACTGTCCTAGAAAAGGCCTAGCAACCCACTCAGTTCAAGGGCAATTAAGGATGGGTGGCAAACGCTGACCTTGCCAGCCTCACATCTACAAAAACAATGTTATTTATTTTCTTTTAAAGATTCCAGAGGAATCGACACTACACCCTATGGTTGTCTGTGGGACCTGTTTTGGCAGAGGCTTGGGATGCAGTCTCTAGCCACTTGGCAAACAGGCCAGGACTCGACAAATTTGAGCCTTAATGATTTATCACAGTGATGTTCCAGTGTTTTTGATTTTACTTCAGCAACAGAGCTGCAAAAGAGCCAAGGAAATATGCAAACATCCAGCCTGCACTGACTCTCCAAAATTGTCTTTAATATTCTGAACTTAAGACTCTTCTGTCCCCTCAATGCCTGCCTTCAAATGTCTTTTTTCCTTTGTGGCTGAGTGACAGCCGACATTCATATCCTGCTGGATGGCAGTCAGGAGCATCAGATGACTATCAAGGTAGACAAACGCTTCGAAATGTCAGCGTTTGAATATTTTCCCACTATCAGTCTCTTATGATCATCGCTATTCTTCTGTTCTGGGCCTTCCTTTCTTCACCCTTTCTCCTGTTTTCTTTATTCTATTTTATATTTAGGAATCAATGAAAATAAAGACTTTCTTTTAGCCTCAACAAGAACTTTAACCCTTTGCTCCCTTGCAAAAAAAAAACACATAACCCTAGAAGAGTCTGATCGTTCTGAAACCTGGAGGGGTTGCATTTAGACCACCAACAATCAGTTCCCATTTTCTATTTTCCTACAACCCCCATCCCCATCCACCTCTCCTCCAAGGTACTGACTCTGGCTGGGGTACGTGGTTCCATTGGAGTCGGACTCTCTCTGATACCTCACCGTGTGCTGCTTCAAGCTTGAACCTGGATGAAGGATTAGGAGTAGGCCATTCGGGCCCTTGCATTTGTTCTGCCATGTAATTAGACCAGGCTGATTTGCAGCTCACAATAATTCCATGATACAGCGCAGAAGGAGGCCATTCGGCCCATCGTGCCTCTTTGGTCGAGCTACGAATTAATCTTCTGCACTTTCCCTGTGGTCCAGTGAATTTTAACTCCTTCAAGTTTTTTTCAAATTCCCTTTTGAAAGTTACTATTGAATCTGCTTCATCTGCCCTTTCAGGCAGCACATTCCAGATCTCAACTAAAAAAAAAATTATTTCGTCTTTGTTGTCAGCCACGTTAAATCTGTGATTTCAGCTTTATTTACTCTGTCAGCACCCTTCACGATTTTTAAACACTTCTATCAAATCTCCTCTTAACCTCTGCTCTCAGGAGGATAACCCCAACCTCTCCAGTCTCCCCATATAACTGAAGTCCCCCATCCCTGATACCATTCTAGCAAACCTCCTCTGGACCCTTTGCATCTTGATTCCGTCTCCATATCTACTTTCTTCAATACCACTTAAAAAAATACCCACGTCTAAAATGGACACTCACTTACATCAGCCACTAAGTGATGACCATTGGCATTCATGTCAATTCCAAAGTTGCCAGTTAGAAGCCCTCTGTACTCCCTGATTCACAGATTTCCCTTCCCTTGGGTTTTTATTCTTCTCCAATACAAAATGCAGATTCAGTACTGCACAAAAAGACGTTCTAAAGCCAAGTCTGCAATGCAGAAGATCTTAGGTTTGCAGGAAGTGAGAGACAAGACAATAACTCCACAGAGTATTGTTATATAAACTGTTGGCTGAGCCTCAGCAGTTTGTTAAGAACCCTCATACTTACGTGGACTGCAGTGGTTCAAGAAAGCAGCTCACCACCACCTTCCCAAGGGCAAGTTGGGATGGGCAATAAATGCTGGCCTAGCCAGCGACACCCACATCCCATGAATGGGAATGCAGTGGCATAGTGGTATTGTCACTATGCTAGTATTCTTAAAAACCCCCATGCTCTGGGGACCAGGGTTCAAATCTTGCCACAGCAGATGATAAAGTTTGAATTCAATAAAAATCTGAAATTAAAAGGCTGATGATGACCATGAAACCATTTCTGACTGTCAGGGGGCAAAAATCCATCTGGTTCACTAATGTCCCTTAGAGAAGGAAATCTACTGTCTGGCCTACATGTGAATCCAGGTCCAATAGCAATGTGGTTTACTCTTAAATGCCCCCACCATGTACAAGGGCAGGTAGGGATGGGCAATAAAGTGGGGTCCACATCCAATGAATTAAAAATAAATAAATAAAGAAGGGCATGGCCACAAATCCTGCTGAGCGCCAATGATGTTTGGAATTACTTGGCTCTTTTTACATTAATGATGCAAACTCACTTTGGCTTGGAATTTATATCCATGCCACCATGTTACATAGGCCAACATGGCAATTGGCAATGAGCCTTTGCTAACATCGCTCGGCAAAAGTTATTCCATCGCAGTACTGGATATTTCAATCGGCTCACCAGTAACCGCAGCTCTTGGAGGGGGGGACGGGGGGCAGGGGGGGGTTGTTGGGGGGGGAGGTGGCAATGAGTGTTGGCAAAACAGAATTACCTGGAAAAACTCAGCAGCTCTGGCAGCATTGGTGGAGAAGAAAAGAGTTGACTTTTCGAGTCCTCATGACCCTTCAACAGAACTCTTTTCTTCTCCGCCGATGCTGCCAGACCTGCTGAGTTTTTCCAGGTAATTCTGTTTTGTTTTGGATTTCCAGCATCCGTAGTTTTTTTGTTTTTATCTAATGAGTGTTGGCAGTCTATTTGACTATGGGCAGGTTGGCAGAGGATTGGGGCATGTCCTTGGCCTCAGTTGACATCCCTGCACAGGTACTTTCCTCTAGGGGCAAATAGCAGTGGTCCCGGACAGAGAGGTGATTGAGTAATATGGGGAGAAGATAGATTGGTTGGACGCAGGTCCATCAAATTGTGGCCATATTGTGAACATCGTTTTTTAAAAAAAATCCTTGCATTAACCTAAGAACCAGCTTTGCATATTCTTTGTATCTAATGAGAGGATCTCATATTAAATGTTTCTTTATAACTTTTGACAGCATAATTTACTAAATTTCGACACGAAGGTCACCAGTTGGACCATTATATCATAGTAAAGTGTAACTCAATATAATTATTCATATTTATTTCCTACTCCAAATTCTCTCCTGTGAATTGGAAAGCCTTGTTTTTGAGGTAAACTCAAGTTTAAAAACAGGGATTGAATTTGCCATTTAACCAGACCCAGGCACCAATCGGTCAGGATGACCTCAGATTAAGGTTGGCACGCTTCACCCGCAGTGGCGCGTGTGTGTGTGGTATCAATTCTCCACCGTTGTCCTGGCTCTAAGAGGCTTGTCTTTATTTCTCTCATGCAGGGCACTTCCCTCTTCCCTCAACAATCCCTCTTATTCATCCAAGGGCTCTGGAAACTCCTAGGGCTGGATTTCCGAGCATCCGATCGGACCAGCGTGGAGAAGGACAACCGAAGAAAAAAATGGCGTCGTGCGTCATGGAGCTCCTGACTCCGTTCCTGACTCCGTCGATTTTTGCAAGAGTCGGAGGGGAGTTGGCAGGGGGTAGGGAGATGGGGGGGGGGGGGGGGGGGTGGGGGGGGGGGGGGGGGGGGGGGGCGGGAGGGCAGGAACGTTAAGTCACCCGCCTTGTTAATTAGGCACATTTCAGCAATTAAGCAGCTCCTTAAGAGGTTGCCTTCAAGGCGATCAAAGCTTCTGCTGTCTGGGCAGCCACTGTGGCCCGTGTAAAACTGAACAGCTCAGGCATGTCAGAAACGGCATGGGAAAAATTTTAAAATAAAAGGGAAAAGGAAACGGTTTTATTTGATTGGAAAAAGCGCAGGATTTGAAGAGTATCTATTCCAGCAACGACATTTTAATAAATTCAACATTTCGCTACCCTCCCACAGGTTCCAGATCTCCATCTGCCCTGGCCAATTTGAAGAGTCAAATGCTTTGATTTTTTTTTTTAAAGACCAGGCAGAAATGGCAGCCACAGCAATAGCTGCTCAGTTGGGCTAGATACGGCCCGCCTTCATTTCCGCCTCGGGCCTGGGCCTGGGCCTGACCAAGGGGTGGGAGGGGTTGCGATGGTGTAGTGGTAACATCACTTGGCTAATGACCCAAATGCCTAGGACAATTCTTGGGGGCACAGGTTCAAAGCCCGCCATGGCAGCTGGTGGAATTTAAATTCAACTAATAAAGTCTGGAATTGAAAAGCCAGCCTCATTGTGGGTGATCATGAAATTATCGCTAATTGTTAAAATGAGCCATCTGGTTCACTGAAGTCCTTTAGGGAAGGAAATCTGCCTTACCTGGTCTGGCCTACATGCAACTCCAGGCCTATAGCAATGTGGTTGACTCTTGGGTGCCCTCTGACATGACCTTGCAAGCCATTCAGTTCAAGGGGTGGGCAATAAATTCTGGCCTTGCCAGTGATGCCCACAGAAAGAATAAATAAATAAGATTGACCCCTTTCATCCATCTAAACCAGAAACTTTGAGTGGGATGGGTTCGTGACCTGAAAACAATCCCACCTCCTCAGCCAAAATCTGGCTCCTAATATCTGACCAAGTGAGAATGTCCCATTGCGTTTTCCCAGCCGCGGGAAAAAGAAAGACTTGCATTTATATGGCACCTTTCACGACCTCAGGGCATCCCAAAACGCTTTACAGCAAATGAGATACCTTGGAAGTGTAGTCACTGGTGTAATGTAGAAATCGTGGCAGCCAATTTGCTCACAGCAAGCTCCCACAAACAGCAATCTGATAATGACCAAGCAATCTGTCTTTGTTAAAAGGTGTTGGTTGAGGGACAAATGTTGCTCAGAATAACAAAGAGAGCTTTTGACAAATTACGACAGAACCAGAGAGAGTGAGCAACTCAGTTTAGTACGATCCCACCCACACCCAAACATCCACCTGCCTCATCGGGTGACAGGGGTGAGAGGTCAGCCTGATTGGTTCACTCCCTGGCTAAGGATCTCTGAGGAAAGTCAGCCTTCCTCTTCGAAGCAGACACCCTGAAGTTTGCTGCAAAGAAAAAGGACGAGACAAAAAAAAAGAAATTGCCTCTTATCCTAATCACTTCCGAACTCTCTGGGCAGGGACAGTGCCTTGAGTTCCACCAGATCCAGTAAATGACCCTTGATAATATGGTCAGATTTATGCAAAGCGATCTGCAGCAAAGGTATTTGCATTGTTAATGAACTGATGTGCTGTGCTGGGCCCCAGTGCATCTGGCACACTGAACCGGACCCACAATCCCTCTCATTTCTCAAAG
Organism: Carcharodon carcharias; assembly: GCF_017639515.1. Lineage (NCBI taxonomy): Eukaryota > Metazoa > Chordata > Chondrichthyes > Lamniformes > Lamnidae > Carcharodon > Carcharodon carcharias. The sequence goes on along the minus strand of NC_054467.1, from coordinate 250,364,078 downwards.
CTGACAGCTTTGTCCCTATCGCTTCCCGCAATGCAATCAGACAGAGGGAAAATTAATTGTCAGCCTTCTAATGCGTTATTCACCTTGAAAGGTCCAGATTCCAAGATCCTGGAATTCAGTAATGATGCTGTTAACTCATTCCGTTTCCACAGGTCCATGCAATCTGTCTAGAAAAGTATCCCTGGGCAGCCCCATTCCCACTGAGGATGGGGTCCGGTGGGGTGGGGGAGGGGGGACGGGGGGATGGGGTGGAGGGGGGGTTGGTGGGAGGCATGCAAGTGGAGCTCACCCACTCCAACATGACAATATCTCTAAGGCAAGACCTGAAGCTTGGGTCTGTTCAATTTTTGGACATGATTCGGAGCATATCTTCTATGAAGGGGACATCTTATGAGGAAAGGTTGAACAGGTTGGGCCTATACTCATTGGAGTCTAGAAGAATTGTTATTTTCTTTCTAGAATTTTCTTGTTGTCAAATGTAAGATTCTGAGGGGGCTTGACAAGGTGGATACTGAGAGGATTTTTTTCCCCCCCCACGGTGCAGACTAAAACTAGGGGTCACAGTTTGAAAATTAGGAGTCTCCCATTTGAGATGAGGTGAGGAGGAATTTCTTCTCTCAGAGGGTCGCTATTGTTTTTCAATTCTCTCCCCCAGCAAGCAGCGGAGGCTGGGTCATTGAACTTATTCAAGGCCAAGTTAGATTTTTGATTGACAAGGGAGTCAAGGGTTATGGGGAACAGGCAGGAAAGTGGTGTTGAGACCACATCAAATCAGCCATGATCTCATTAACTGGCGAAATAGGCTCGAGGCCTACCCCTGCTCCTGTTCCTTCGATCTGTTCTTACGTTTCTGCACACTGACTTAACTTTGCCTCCAAGCCACCATTCCTATATTACAGCAATGGCTGCAAAGGTATGTCATTGGTGGTAAAGTGCTTTGGGACATCTGGGATTGCAAAAGAGGCCGTATAAATGTGAGACCTTCTCTTTCTTCTTTTATGAGGGAGTGCTGCATTGTCAGAGGTGCCATCTTCTGGATGGGTTCCCATCTCCCGCTCAGTTGGACGTTAAAGAGCCCACATGGCACTATTTGTAGAAATGTGCGTTGGGTTGGAGCGCTGGTCAATATTGAACCAATGAAGCTACTTGCTGCTGCTCTCATTATTGTTGTGCTCAACTTACGCTGTCTCTCCATGTTGCCTCAGCACCTGTACAGCTTCATGAATGGAAAAGTAAGCTCCTTGGGGCCTGACTGAGGATCTTTTTAAATGTACATTGTTCCTCTGAACGTGAAATTCACAACACTTTTCACCAAGAGGGCACTTTCAGGGTGCTGCAGTGTGTTCAGCAGCAGAAGAGCCAGCCCAATGTTGGGGAAGAACCTTCCGGAACATAATTCATCTCTGAGCATTCTACACTGAACACTCTCCAGTGTTGCACTGCACTGCACACCGTGAAGGTGAATAATGTCCTGATACCTTCTGACTTGGACCACATGATATCATCGCATATCAAATGACAGAGGAAACCATTGCATGGAAAATACACACCCCTCGCTCAGAAATCAGGGTAACTTACATAACATGATAATATTCCTTGAAAAGAAAGGGCTGAGGTGTGACCCAATGAAGGTCTTTAAAATTATGAAGGATTTTTATAGGGTAGCAGTCAGGGGGAAGGTGATTCCACTTGTGGGGGAGACCAAGGGGCCATAAATATAAGGTGATCACCGATATGAAATTCAGGAACTTGCTCTGCATAGCCTGTTGTGTCCTACATTACAACAGAGGCTGCACTCCAAAAACACTTCATGACTTGCAAGTGCTTTGGGACATCCTGAGATTGGAAAAGTTGCTATATAAATGCAAATTTCTTTCTTACCAATGGCGGCACATCCATTCCCCACATCCCAGTGGAGTACCAAAGGTGGGATTGACAATGGTAGTGTAGCTCCAACTCAGGCACATGCGAGGAACTAGATTGAACAATTGCACTACAGTCAAGGCCGAGGGATTCCTCTTTCAAGGGAGGGGTGAGGCATTTTAGCTTAATGCTGGCGATGGGGAGCTGGCTGTCAGCTGGAGACCTGCTGAGGCCTCCTCTCTTGGAGAAAGCCCGTCAAATTAAATGTCACTCAGGCACTTAAGTGGCCAGCGGATGGGCCTCCCCCGGAACCAAGGACCCCAGGAGCAGAAATCCCGCCCCCCCTAAGAGCTGCCAGCCAATCAGAGGCTGTCAGCTGTGTATTGCAGGCAGCAGCACTGGGGGAGCAGTGTGCACGCTGGTAATGCACTCACAAGAGGCCGAGGACCACCAAGGGGGCCCGGGCCACAGGTAAGTGAGGGGGCGATGAGGAGCGCAGGGTGGGGGGTCATTGGAGGGGAGTCAGTAGCAAGGGCAGGGGAGTGGCTTTCAGAGCAGCCAACACCCACCCCCCCTTCCCCATGTCCCTCGATCAGGCACTGAGTGGCTTTGAACGAGAGAACCCTTCGCGCCCCCTCCCCCCCCAACCCCCACCCCCCACCGCACCCAGAGGTCTTCAAGCAGCCTCAGCAGGGTTTGCTGTTAGGGCTTTCTGTGTAGCAGCTGCCCCTCGCCCTGCTGGCTGAATACCAGTGCCTGCAGAATAAGATCCTTAAGCAGGCAAATAATTGCCCATTTAAGAGCCTCAATTGGTGTCGGGGTGGGAAGGCCTTCGCTGAGCCTTCCTGCCCCAAATTTAATCAGGGCAGAGGTGAAAAGGTAGCCAGGCCCCCATCTGCCACCCTCCCACCCGATTAAATGCCCCCAGCCTACAAACTCACCTCGAGAAGGGCATTAAATTTCACCCACTGTGTCCCTCAGAAATACCCTGAAGCTTATTGTTTCCTATTAGTTAAATCGTGCAGTTGCTGGGCCAAGTTGAGTAAACGTGGAGTGATGTCAGATGCCAGCAGTGAAAGGAGCAGCTAATTAAACTTTTTTAAGAACGAAGGTGTCAGCTGGGGAGACTAATCAGGACCTTGAGAGAATTGCCTTTTCTCTTTTAAAAATACCATGCGACCTTATAACTCCAGCTAAACTCACCTCTTGAATCCCCAAAGCCTGTCCACCATCCACAAGGCTGAAGTCAGGAGTGTGATGGGATACTCTCCAGTAGCCTGGATGATTGTAGCTCCAACAACCCTCAAGAAGCTCAACACGATCCATCCCAAAGGAACCTGCATGATCAGCACCCCACCCAAAATGTTTAACATTCACTCCCTCCACCACCCATGCGCAGTGGCAACAGTGTGTACCATCTACAAGATGCGCTGCAGTAGCTCAGCAAGACTCCTTCAGCAGCACCATCCAGCGCACGACCTCTATCACCTAGAAGGACAAGGACAACTGACACTTGGGAACACCGCCGCCTGGATGTTTCCCTAAAGCCACTCACCATCCTGACTTGGAACTACATCGTCGTTCCTTCACTGTCACTGGGTCAAAATTCTGGAACTCCCTCCCTAACAGCACTGTGGGTGTACCTACACCACAGGGAATGCAGCGGTTCAAGAAGGCAGCTCACCATCACCACCTCGAGGGCAGTTAGGAATGGGCAATAAACGCCAGGCTGGCATGAATGAACAGAAAAAAAGAATCTGCAAATCTAGGTAGACATTATCTGGAAATCACTCGCATTCACTGTTTCATTATCTCCTCAAAAAAATTTTAAATCCAGTAGATTTGTGAGGCGTGACATGTTGTTTGTAGAACTGATATCTTTCTGATAACTGCTTGTGGCCTCTACTTCAGTTCAATTCTGGAACCTTTCTGATAACTGCTGTTCAGTTCAGTATTGATAGCTTCTTATAACGTTCTCTCCATGACCAACATTAGGCTCCCTTGTCTATAAATCACTACGTCATGTCTCATTCGCTGTTTTGGCTGGTGAGGTTATGATGGTGACTCACTATGTTTTCTGGGACTATGACTCTCCTGGGGATGAGAGCGTTGTTCTATGATGTGAGGTTGAGCAGAATGATGGGCCCATACTCACTGCACTTTAGACCAATGAGAGGAGACCTCATTGAAACATAAAATTCTTCGAGGGTTTGACAGGGGTAAATACTGAGAGGCTGTTTCCCCCTGCCTGGAGAGTCAAAACTAAGATCAAAGTCTGAAGATTAGAAGGCTGGCCATTTAGGACTGAGATGAAGAGAAATTTCTTCGATTAGAGGGTTGTGAATCTTTGGAATTCTGTACCCCAGAAGGCTGTGAATGCTCAGGTCATTGATAACATTCGAGACTGAGATCGATAGATATTTGTATACTAAAGGAATCAAGAGATATGGGGATCAGGCAGTAAAGTGCAGTATGGGCAGATCAGCCATGATCTTATTGAATGGCGGAGCAGGTTTGGGGGCTGAATGGTCTAATCCAGCTCACACTTAAGGAGCTCCTGGTAAAATTTGCCAGGGTCTCATCTATTATTTTTTTTTTGAAGAGGTGCATTCCTTCCATTGCAGATACAAAGACGTCCAAAAGAGTGAGTTGCTTCAATGTCCTAGTGACATATGCACATGATAAACTCCAAACATACCTTGTTGAGCTGGCATTTACCCATTTATCAAATGGAGATTGATGTGAGGAATTCATAGAATCAGATGGCACAAAAAGAGACCATTCAGCCCATCACGCATGCGTCAGCTCGCTAAAGGGCTATCTAATGTGGCTCGCTCGCCAGCTCTCTCCTCATAGCCCCACCATGTATTTCGTCTTTAGGTAGATATCCAATTCCCTTTTGACAGTTACTACTGAAGTCGCTTCCAGCATCCCTTCAAGCAGTGCATTCCGGATCATAGCAATCGCTGGGTACAAAATTTCTGGTTCTTTTGCCAGTTATCTTCAATCTGTGTTTTCTGGATACCAAAGGTTTATTTACACTATCAAAGACCTTAACCACTTTAAGGACTTCTGTTAAATCTCATCTCAACCTTCTCTGCTCTGAGAACAATCCCAGTTTCTCCACACAACAGAAGTCCCTCATCACTGGCACTATTGACATAAATCTCCACCACACCCTCTCTAAAACCTCAACATCCCATCTGAAGTCTGATGGCTAAAGATGGGCGAGAGCTTCACTAGAGCTTTGTGAAAGAGTTTGATGAAGTGAACGTAAAAAAGGCTTAGTTTCTGTTTGGGCAGTAAATGATGAGGGCTGAATATTGTAAAACGAAGAGAGAGCTTGGCAGAAATGTATGCACTCTGGGTTGTTCAAGCATAGAAGGCAAGGGAGGGAGGAAAGGATGGAGGGAGAAAGGAAGGGAGGGAGGAAAGGAGGGCAGGAGGGAGGGAGGAAGAGAGGAAGAAAGGGAGGGAGGGAGGGAGGGAGGAAGGAAGGGAGGGAGGGAGCAAGGAAGGAAGGGAAGGAGGGCAGAAGGGAGGGAGGAAGTGAGGGAAGGAGGAACGAAGGAACAAAGGAAGGAAAGAAAGGAAAGAGAAGGAGAGAGGGGTGGAGGGAGGGAGGAAGGAAGGGAGGGAGGGAGTAAGGATTGATCACAATTTTTGAATATCTGAATAGGCTTTAAATGCAATTAAATACTTTTGAAGTGTAGCCATTGTTATAATGTAGAAAATGCAGCAGACAAATTACACATAGCAGGATGTCACAAATGCCTAGTGCAGGTGCCCTGGTCCAGGGTTGATGCTTGTGGGGTAAATGTTTGCCTAGATGTCTCAGTGGGTGCAAAAGATCCCGTGGCAATATTTTGAGGAAGGGCAGGAGCGTTATCCCTGTTTTCCAGGGCCAATGTCACTTAAGGAACAGCTTATCTGGTTATTATTAAATCGTTGCTGTGGGACAGATTCAAGTGGAACCTTGCAATATATTGAAGCAGAAATTGGGGACAGGATCCACTGGTGGACTGGAAGGTGAGATATTGAAGTTAAAGTGAAACTAGCTGTGTTAACGGGCACACCTTATTACCTCCATTGACATTCGGAGGCAGTTTCAGGTTTACTTGGCACTGCAGCATGGACAAGAGAGTGACTTACCTGTGTCTGTACAATGTATCATCCTGTAGGCCTGCATTATGTTACAGCCTACAATTAGGTAGCCATGGATGAAATACTGACTGCTCAGGTTGCTGCTATCACCAACCTTTGACCTCACTGGGATATTTCAACTTCCTGTCAAGGTGCCATAATTAGAGCAAACAAGTGAATCCTGTGGGTAATGATCTCACTCTTTAACATTCGTTTTCTTCGCTTGGCTGTTATCTGCAAAACCTACTCGATAATTGACTTCCGCCTCAGAGTTCGGGGGAGATAGGGGCCTGCTTGTCACTCAAATCTACCTGTCGCTACTTTGGATGCAACTGCTCAGCTCCTGAAGGCTTGGAGATGGGGTGCATCATTACAGGGGAGTGTTCCATTCCGCACCTCGCTAACTCCCGGCATCGCCTCTCCCAGACACCCCAATTCGTGTCCATCTCATTCAGCTTTCACTGCAATCAAACTGCCCTTGCCTGCAACCTCACAGCTGTGTTAGACACTGTCATGTAGGCCCAACTCTAGTCTGCAAAGTGCTGACTTTCAGCCTGAGAGCTCTTTAAGTGAGAATTAACTTCACTGTCATCACTAAGATCACTTATGACCACAACTTAGCAGCATCACAAACTGAGACATAGAAACTGATATACCTTACAGCCAGTTTTCAACCTCAGGACATCCCAAAGTGCTTTACAGCCAGTGAAGTACTTTCGGAAGCACTGCTGCAATGTAGGAAGAGCCACAGCCTGTTCTGCGCACAGCAAGCTCCCACAGTCAGGAATATGATAGTGACCAGATAAGCTGTTTTTTTTAAGATGCTGAGTGTGAAATAAATATTCATGGACAGGCTCATTAATACACAGACTCATAGATGTCTAGAACACAGAAGGAGGCTATTCGGCCCATCATGTCAATGCTGGTCAACAAAGGTCTAACTACACTAAGCCCATTTTCCAGCGCTTGGCCCATAGCCCTGGAGGCTATGGCATCGCAAGTGAATATCTAAATACTTCTAAAATGTTACAAGCGTTTCTGACTCAACCACCCTTTCAGGCAGTGAGTTCCAGACTCCCACTACCCTATGGGTGAAAAGACTTCTCCTCAACTCCCCTCTTAGCCTTCTACCCCTTACCTTAAATCTATGCCCCCTGGTTATTGACCCCTCTACTACTGGAAAAAGTGCCTTCGTATCCACCCCCATAATCTTAAGAACCTCTATCAGGTCCCCTCTCAACTTTCACTGCTCCAAGGAAAACAACGCCAGCCTATCCAATCTTTCCTCATAGCTCAGGCCCTCCAGCCCAGGCAACATCCTGGTAAATCTCCTCTGCGCCCTCTCTCCAGTGCGTTCACATCCTTCCTATAATGAGTTCTGCACACTGCGCCTAACTAGCATTTTATACAGTTCCAGCATAACCTCCCTTCATTTCTGTGTCTAGGCTAATAAAGGCAAGTATCCCATAGTTATTGCCTTAACCACCTTATCTACCTGCCCTGCTACCTTCAGGATGTGCAGTCATCATTAAGCTTTTAATTCCATTTTTTTTTTTTAAATTCAAATTTCACCATCTGCTATGGTGGGATTGGAACTCAGAGAATTATCCTGGATCACTAGTCCAGTGAAAATACCACTACGCCACCACCTCACCCTCAAACACTGGAGACATAACTTCACTGTTTTTCTTTGAAGTAGCACAGAAGCTTTTACGTCCACCTGAGAGGGCAGACAGGGCCTCGTGTTCAAGGTCCCCTCTGAAAGATGGCACCTCCGACAGTGCAGCAGAGCCATCGTCCTGCAATGGGGGCCTTGGCCTAGATTAAGCGGTCGGATGACGAGTGACAAAGATTGAGGGCGGCTGACAGCCCATCAGTCACAAGAGGGAGAAGCTGCCTCGTGTACCAACCAATAGCCAGCTCACGCTCCTGGACACGATCGACCTATGAAACTGCGCAGGCAGTTTAAATATTTTATCACTTGCCTCTGTGATGTGCAGACATTTTGACAGCTTGGGTGATTTACACAAGCGGACAATGAGAGTGTCAGCCTGAAAATATATCACAGCAGCATTCTGCCTGGCTATCAGCCGTATTAACTCTTGATACAGCAGGGCTTTTTTTTTTCCCCTGCCAGGTTTTATATGGAAGTTGTAAAGTGGTAGAAAGATACAGCATGGAAGGAGGCTATTCAGACAATTGTACCTCTGCTGGCTCTTTGATAGAACTATCTAATTAACTGCACTTTCCCCTCAGCCTTTCAATGTTTTTTTTTCCCTCCATGTGTTTAAATTCCCTTTCGAAAGGTAGCATTGAATCTGCTTCCACCATCCACCACATTCCAAGTTCTGACAATCCACTGCATTAAAAACTGTCTCCTTCTGTTGCCTCAGGATTTTTTGCCTTAAGCACCTTAAATCTGTGATTTAACAAAAACGCAGTGTACATTCCATAAATATAAGATCTGTGGCAATTTTCAATGAAGACAATTGTTTGCAGGGACACTAATGGTGGGAAACAGTGCAATTCTACCTAAGTTAAATGCCCTGGGATGGTTTACCATGTTAAAGGTGCAATATAAGCGCAGTTCTTGTGGTTACTCCTGTCATTTGGTTTTCCTTCTCCATAAGGCTGTGGGTGTTAAGGCATTGGGAGCTTTTGAGGCTGAGAGAGATAGGGTGATTTCGGGTCAAAGTGTCAAAGGATATGGAACTTTTTTTTACTCATTTGTGGGATATGGGCATCGTTGGCAAGGCCAGCATTTGTTGCCCATCCCTAATTGCCCTTGAGAAGGTGGTGTTGAGCTGCCTTCTTGAACGACTGCAGTCCATGTGGTGTAGGTACACCCACAGAGCTGTTAGGGAGGGAGTTCCAGGATTTTGACCCAGCAACAGTGAAGGAACGACGATATATTTCCAAGTCAGGATGGTGAGTGACTTGCAGGGGATCTTGTAGGTGGTGGTTTTCCCATGTGTCTGCTGCCCTTGTCCTTCTAGGTGGTAGAGTCGTAGGTTTGGAAGGGTAAATGGTGTGAATGAACAAATGGGATTGCAAAGCAGGCCCGAGGGGCTGAATGGCCTTCATCAATGGCATTATGAGCATCATAAGATCAGATGTGGGATGTTAGCTATCGATTGCACAATGTTCAGCACCATTCTCAACACCTCAGACACTGAAACGGTCCATGTCTGCATGCAGCAAGACCTAGACAACATGCAGGCTTGGGCTGACATATGGCAAGTAACATTCATGCAGCACAAGTGCCACCTAGGCAACGACCATCTCCAGCAAGGGATAATCTAACCATCTCCCTTTGACATTTGGAACAAAGGCAAAATAGCGCAGATTCAGGTCACTAACTTGAAACATTAACTCTGTTTCTCTCTCCACAGATTCTGCCAAGATGCTAGATCATTTCATCATTTAAAATCGGAGATCAATTTAGATGTTTGCTAGCCCAAAGGAATGATGGGGCAAGGAGACAAGATGGATTGGTGAAGTTAAGGTGCAGAGGTCAGCCTTGATGTCAGCTGAATGGGGGAACAGACTCGAGGGTTGGATGGACTTTTCCTAAAGTGACCATTATGGGACATTCAGGGGAAGTCCCAATGATGACCTTTCCTAGCGTAAGTGTGGGAGGATCTGGTATCTGCTTTTTACCTCTCTACAGCAGCAGGGTGCAGAGAGATTTGCTTTTGTGTGTTCACTGGGGATGTTAGCCAAGTCAAAGTTGGCCCACACCTTAGGAAAGCTGACCACGGAGGGAGTTTAGTGTATTTTTACCAGACTCCAAGGTTTAACTTGTGAGCGTGATTACATAAACTTTGGTTTTGTTCCCTGGAATGTAAAAGGTTAAGAGGTAATTTGATTGAAGTTTTTTAAGATATTAAGGGGAAGAGATAGGATAGGTAAAGGGAAACTAGGAACTGGGGACCTTCATGAGTGAAATTAGGAAACATTTCTACACGCAAAGGGTGATAAAAGTTTGGAACTCTATTCTGCTAACAGCAATTGATGGTAGATCTTTTGTAAATTTTAGATCTGAGACCAACAGACTTTTGTGATCTAATGTCATTAATGGAGGCAGAACAAGTGGGTTTATGGAGTTAGCTCGTAGAACAACCATGATTTCACTGAAATGGTGGAACAAACCCAATGGGTTAAATGGGCTCCTCTTGTTCCTACATTCCAAAGTTATAATCCATCCCTAGTCACTGAGGGGATCAGATTCTTTGGCCTTTGAACTTGTTAACATCAAGTAGGGTATAGGTGTCCGATGGGAATGGAGAAGCCATAATCTCTTCACCCCCATCACATACAGTTAGTTGTATCAGTCAGGAACCATGAGCCAGGCTGATGAACTATTCCCGTACAAAAGGACTTCATTAAGGAAACAGTGCAGAGGATAACCAGATGGATAAGAGGTTAAGTCTTTAGGAATGCAAAGAAAGAAAGAAAGAAAGAAAGATGCAGTTACAACATATTTACAGCATGTAAACCAGGCCCTTTGGCCTATCAGGTCTGTGCTGATGTTTATGCTCCATATGCGCCTCCTTGAGTTGCCAACCCTCATGGAATGGCCAGGAGACTCATGGAATAGTTCCCAATCTCCCGGTGGCTATTAAAAGCAGTCCAGGAGATTTTAAAATGATAGGATTCCCCTTTAATCGATCGAGCCCCGTATCAGCAGCCACATAGTCCGTTTCGCTGAATAGTGTTTCACAGGCTGGCTAGGCAGCGCTCGCATGCAGGCACGGCCAAGGTGATGACACAGCACATTACATCACGGCCGCTCAAGTGTACTGAGCTCATGGACATTGCTGCTTGCTGTCCTGCCGGTTTTTTTCCTGCCAGCAGTGAGGTGAGTGCGGTGTGAGCTGGCAAGGGAATTGGCACTTCTGTAGGAAGGAGCAAGGCCAGGGCCCTAGGAATGGAGTGCGAGAATCTTTTTTCATCATACGTTCACGGGATGTCACTAGCTGGGCCAGCATTTATTGCCCATCCCTAACTGCCCTTGAGAAGGGCTGCCTTCTTAAACTGCTTGAGTCCATGTGGTGTAAGTACACACACAGTGCTGTTAGGGAGGGAGTTCCAGGATTTTGATCCAGCGACAGTAAAGGAACGGCGATATATTTCCAAGTCAGGATGGTGAGTGGCTTGGAGGGCAACTACCAGATGGTGGTGTTCCCATGCGTCTGCTGCCCTTGTCCTTCTAGGTGGCAGGGGTCGCGGGTTTGGAAGGTGTTGTCAAAGGAATCTTGCTGAGTTGCTGCAGTGCATCTTGTAGATGGTACATACTGCTGTCACTGTGTGTCGGTGGTGGGCGGAGTGAATGTTGAAGGTGGTGGATGGGGTGCCAATCAAATGGGCTGCTTTGTCCTGGATGATGTCCAGCTTCTTGAGTGTTGTTGGAGCTGTACTCATCCAGTCATTTGGGGAGTATTCCATCACACTCCTGACTTGTGCCTTGCAGATGATGGACAGGCTTTGGAAAGTGAGGAGTTGAGTTACTCTTCACAGAATTCCTAGCCTCTGACCTGCTCTTGTAACCACAATATTTATATGGCTAATGCAGTTCAGTTTCTGGTCAATGATAACACCCCTCATCCCCCTCCAGGATGTTGCTAGTGGGAAATTCAGCAATGGTAATGCCATTGAAAATCAAGGGGTGGTGGTTAGATTCTCTCTTGTTGGGGATGGTTATTGCCTGGCACTTGTCTGTTAATGTAACCATCAGGGGGAGCAGTCCAGAGCCACCATCAGCTGGAGAGCAGGTGCCAAGGTAACTGTTTGTCGGAGCCCCATGTCTAGTGTCCGGGTCTTTGGTTTTGACCCCCCACAAACACCACATCTGGGTGGGCTCACCCACTCCTGCCACACCGCTGGGATTCCGTGATGTCACTTCCACTGATGTCTACTGAATATGCCCAGTCGAAGTTGGCAACCCTAGTGCCTCCTCACTTCACTCTTGATCTAACCCTATAAATGTCACCTTCTTTCCTTTCACCCTCATCTATTATCTAGTTTCCCACTGAATACATCTATGTTGTTCACCTCAATTACTCTCTCTGGTAGTGAGTTCTTACACTTTAATTTATATAGTGCCTTCCACAACTTCAGGGTATCCCAAAGTGCTTCAAGGCCAATAAAGTACTTTTGAATTGTAGTCACTGCTGTAATGAAACAAAACCCAGCAGCCAATTTGTTCATACCAAGTCCAAGATAAGGTTACAATAGAATCATTGAAAATCAATGATTTGAAATCAATGGAAACACGGTAGGTTATTTGAATAGGCTGATAACTTTAGCTGGACTTCCCAGTGATAAAGATGCAGTGTCTTTTAGATCATAGGAACATCGGAACAGGAGGAGACCATTCAGCCTTCAAACTTATTCTGCCATTCAATGAAATCTGTATCTTAACTCCAGCTACCCACCTGGGTTGCATCCCCATGATACTTCTGCCTGACAAAAATCTATCAATCACTGTTTTGAAATTTTCAGTTGATTGCTAGCTTTAAAAACCTTTTGAGGGACAGAGTTTCTGATTTACCCTATGCTTTGTGTAAAGAAGTGTTCCCCTGAATGACCCAGCTCTAATTTTAACAGTATGCTCCCATGTCCTGGACTCCCTAGACACAGGAAATCTTTTCTCTCCACTCTATCAACTCAATTAGTAATCTTAAATATCTCAGCTGTATCACCCCTTAATCAATCCAAGAGAGAATGTGAAAAGAAAGGATTGCATTTAAGATCCTGAGGGGTTTTGACAGGGTGGATGTGAAGAGGATGTTTCCTCTTATGGAAGAATCTAGAACTAGTGGGTCACTGTTTAAAAATGAGGGGTCGCTCATTTAAGACAGAGACGTGGAGAAATGTTTTCTCTGAGGGACGTGAGTCTTTGGAACTCTCTTCCTCAAAAGGTGGAGGAAATAGAGTCTTTGAATATTTTTAAGGCACAGCTAGATGGATTCTTGATTAACAAGGGGGTGGAAGGTTATTGGGGGCAGGCAGGGATGTGGGGTTGAGGTTACAATAGCATCAGCCATGATCTTTTGAATGGTGGAGTAGGCTCGAGAGGCCGTATATACAGCAATCGGACGTCTCAAAATGCTTTAAAGCCAATAAAGTACTTCTGAAGTGTAGTCACTGTTGTAATGTAGGAAATATGGCAGCCAATTAACACACAGCAACCCACTAACAGCAATGTCATCATTATCAGATAACCTGTTTTGGTGATGTTGATGGAGGGATAAATTTGGCCAGGACAGCTCCTCTTCTCTTCCTTGAAATAGTACCATGGGATCTTATTCATCCCCCCAAGCAGACAGATGGGGCCTCACTTTAACATCTCCTTGAAAAGACAGCACCTCTGACAATGCAACACTCCCTCTGCACTGCACTGGACGGTCAGTCTTGATTTTTCTGCTCAAGTCCCAGACTGGGACTTGAACCCATAACATTGTGACTGAGGCAAGTACGCAATCCACTGAGCTACAGCTGACCCTACAAGCTTGGACTATGCAACCTGTCCTCATGATTTAATCTTTTTTGCTCTGGTATCTGTCTGCGCTTCAGCCCTTCCAAAGCTCACACAGTAGGAAGCCCCTAGGTTCTGATCTTGATCCACCTTCAGACAGCTGAGCACTGCCAAAGCAGTGGTATGAGCTCTCCAGTTAGCCGTCACATCCCCTACTGTTGGCTCACAGTCCACTGTTACTCACCATCGGGTGAGCACTCGAAGGATGGCCATCACCTGCTGCAATGTCCATGGGATAAGTATCCCACAACATGAAGGAGAAGCTATCTCCAGCATGGAGGAAATAACACCAACAACTTATATTTATACGGCACCTTTATCATAATGAAATGTCCCAAGGTACTTCACAGGAGCATTGCAAAGAGAAATATGAGCTGAGCTTCGTATGGAGATAGTAGGGCAGGTGACCTAAAGCTTGGTCAAAGAGGCAGATATTAAAGAGTGTCTTAAAGGAGGAGAGCGAGGTAGAGAGGTGGAGAGTGGAGAGCGAGGTAGAGAGGTGGAGAGTGGAGAGCGAGGTAGAGAGGTGGAGAGTGGAGGGCGAGGTAGAGAGCTGGAGAGGGGATAGCGAGGTAAAGAGCTGGAGAGGGGAGAGTGAGGTAGAGAGGTGGAGAGTGGAGAGCGAGGTAGAGAGGTAGAGAGTGGAGGGCGAGGTAGAGAGCTGGAGAGGGGATAGCGAGGTAGAGAGCTGGAGAGGGGATAGCGAGGTAGAGAGGTGGAGAGGGGAGAGCGAGGTAGAGAGGTGGAGAGCGAGGTAGAGAGGTGGAGAGTGGAGAGCGAGGTAGAGAGGTGGAGAGTGGAGGGCGAGGTAGAGAGGTGGAGAGTGGAGGGCGAGGTAGAGAGGTGGAGAGTGGAGGGCGAGGTAGAGAGGTGGAGAGTGGAGGAAGGGAATTCCAAAGCTTGGGGCCTTGGCAACTGAACAACAACAAATGAAAAACGGGCATAAAGAAATCTCAGAAACAAGTGGCGTCTTTAACTTTTCAGGTTGGCATCCGAATGCGATCGGTGGGCGATCAAACCCTTGACCGCAACTTCACGATGGCTGGCCAATGAACACGAAGCCAGCATGATTAACATGTGCTGAAATGCTCAGCGCTGCCGGGGCGGGGGAGGGGGCAGTCGCAGGGGGGGTGGGGGGGGGGGAGGTGGGGTTGCGGGGGGTGGCGCTCACTTAAACACAGGCACGGGAGAACGGGAATGAAGGCTTCCGGAAGGCAGGGAGCCGAAGGATTTCAAAGCAATAAATGAAGATTTTATAAATCCAGAAAAATATGACCGCGCATCAGAATCAGCCACCTGAACATACGCACGGTGAAAATTCCGTCCATGCATTTTTATTGGTTTTTTTTAATTTAATTACGGAAACCTCATCCTGCCCTTGGATGAGGTTTCACCAAAAATGCAAAGGCCGCCTGCCTGGCACATTCGCCCGTCCAACGACCCTAAGGCTGGACAGGCGGTGGGGTGGGGGGGTTAAAATCGGGGACAATTGGAGCTTCAACGGGCTTAACTGCCCTCTTAACCATTGGCGGGTGCGATTCCGACTTTTAGCACGTGCCCGCCGACCAAAATATCGCGCGAGCGCGGGTTGACATCCGGGGCCTTCGCCCTGACATCCTGGCGTGCCATCTTACGCTCGAGCGGGTCGGGCGCCCGCTGGCACGGTGAGCCACAAACTCTTCGGTTTATAACCGAAGGCCCGGTCTGCCCTCTCGCAAAATAACCCTCCCCCCACCCCCCGCTGTCATTGGTTGAAAAAAATGGCTGGGTGTCCATAAGACCATAAGACACAGGAGCAGAAATTAGGCCACTCGGCCCATCGAGTCTGCTCCGCCATTCAATCACGGCTGATAAGTTTCTCAACCCCATTCTCCCGCCTTCTCCCCGTAACCTTTGACCCCCCCCCCCACCAATCAAGAAGCTATCTATCCCGGCCTTCCCGCTGCCCTGGCCAACACTCTTTCCTCAACCGACATCCCGGGAAGCTGCTCATTATCAAATTGCTACCCGTGGGATTTTTGCGCTGTGCACGTTGTTTCCGACATCAGCGACTGCACTTCAAATGTGCTTCAATGACTGTGAAGCGCTTTTGGGACAATCTGAAGTGGCGAAAAGCGCTATAGGAATGCAAGCTCCTGCTTCCCTTCATAACTCATCCGGCCTGAAAAATAAAGAGCGTGTGAAGAAATTATGCAATTATCGTTTTGACGAACAAGCTGAAAGAATAGCCAGGAATTTTCTTCCCCCTTATTTTCTGCAGTTTTTTGCCCTGGTCAATCACAATGTAAAATTAATGAGGCAGTCTCAATTCTTCTCCCAAAAGCTGATAGGTTGCTATCTTGAATTATAAATTACTATTGATTTTTTTTTTTTGGAGAGCTGTAACAGAGACAGGTGATTGTCAACTGACACGAAAATGCACTCTCCTATCAAATATATATGAGATGGAGGCATCAGTCACACATCAGGTTCCAAAACAACATCAAAAATTAAAAAAAAATAAAAATCCCCAGCAAACACAAACATCCACTGTAAATATGCTCTTGGCTTTTTTTTTAAGAAGCGAGAGAGAGAGAGAGAGAGAGAGAGAGGAGAGAGAGTTTCATTTCACCTCATGTTGCCTCCTTTAAGCAAGATGCACTGCAGGAATTCACCAAGGCTCCTTAAACAGCACCTTCCAAACCCACGACGCTACCATTTAGAAAGACAAGGGCAGCAGATAGATGGGAACACCACCATCTCCAGGCCACTCACCATCCTGACTTGGAAATATATCGCCATTCCTTAACTGTAGCTGGATCAAAATCCTGGAACTCCCTCCCGAACAGCACTGTGGGTGTACCTACACCACATGGACTGCAGCAGTTCAAGAAGGCAGCTCACTACCACCTTCTCAAGGGCAATTAGGGATGGGCAATAAATGCTGGCCCAACCAGTGACTTCCACATAACCTGAAAGAATATATTTAAAAAAGCATCGTCTCAGCACTTCACTGAATTGTCAGTCTGGATTATGGACTCAGTTCTCTAGCTGGGGGGGTTCTCTTGCAGTTCATGTGGCATTTGCTTTCTACACAAGAACCTAAATGTTTATGATTTAACTCTGAGAGCACCATAAGTTCATAAGTACTGAGAGGACATCACAAGCAATAGACATTTAAGATACCATCTCAGCAAAGTGAGTGTTGAGTGGGAGAGTAATGCCTCTCTTTATTTCTCTTTCTATACCTGATATGACTGTAATTCACCCATTTCCTCTTGCATTGTTCCTCTGCTTTTTTCTTAATCCTTTTATCTCTTTGGTTAAGGAGCCATCCTGTTGGTTCAGTCACTCAACAAGCTGCCCCCTTGACCCCATTATCAGCTCACCCTTCCAGCGATCTACTCCACCAAAACTTTTTGAGCTGAAGGGCAGAAAAACTCCAACGATTGGCACATTGTTAGGCTGCAAGGTTGAATTAAAGGCGGCATAATAAATGCAAGTTGTATATGAATTTGGCATGTGTCTGTGTGTGGGTCATGGGTCATGGGCATGTGTGTGTGTGTGTGTGTGTGTGTTGTGTGTGTATGTGTGTATGTGTGTGTGTGTGTGTTATGTGTGTATGTGTGTGTGTGTTGCGTGTGTATGTGTGTATGTGTGTGTGTGTGTGTTATGTGTGTATGTGTGTGTGTGTGTGTGTGTTTGGGAGAGTGTGCGAGCACTTGTGAGAGTGAGTATGTGCACATTCGAGTGTGTGAGTACAGCCTGGGTTTGACCAGATCTCTAGGGGTGGGCTGGGAGGTGGGGGTGGGGTTGGGGAGGGACCCTGTAAAGTTGTGAGTAAAGAGGAGGAGTGGAGTGTCCATCTGCTTCCTGCCACCACAGCATTTACCCAGCAGCGGGTGGGCTCTCCATTGCATGAGGAGACCACCTGGTCAACCCTCCTGGCCTCCCTGCAGGGTGGGTGGGGAGGGGGGACTTCTAACCAGGTATTCTGTGGCCCACAGAGAGGGCAATGGTGAACCCTGCGGCAACATACTCCCTTTCCCTCTCTAACCAGCACTCCTCCCCAGTCAGAGGGCTCCCACGGCATCCTTTCTGGCAAGTACAGTGAGGCAGGCTCTCATCCTTTAACGAGACAGGAGGACCAATGGCAATTGATTAGCTGCCGGATGGAGGAGAAATGTGGCCAGGGCTCTCACAAATGGCTGAGGAAGGTTTGTCCTGACTTTCAGACCCATCAATGTGGCCCTCGCCGGCCTGACTAAATTACATCCTACTTGTGTGTTCACGCGTGTGAGTGTTTTTGCGGCATGTTAGTGTTGACCTTCAATTCTCCTTGCTGTTCCTTTCTATGCGTTATTAATTGTTTTGGGTTTTTTTTTGCCAGTTTTGATGAGGGGCCAGGATCTCACAGCCCTGCTGCGGCATGTCTCCCCCCTCTACCCACTGCCCCTCCCCCCCCCCCCCGCAAATGCGGTGAGCCACTTAAATCTCCATTCATCTTGGTGGGACCGTAATATCCCCCCAGTCAGGAGGAGCCATAAAATCCTGGCCTATATGCTTCAAGCTGTCACACCTTTGTTGTTCAGAAAAGATACTGAGTTGGCCAAAGGACCAATGACTGACTGATTCTTGAGGTACCAGATCAGCAGCGATGGGCAATAAATGCCGGCCTAGCCAGCAAAACCCACATCCCATGAACGAATAAAAATCGAGTCCATTCACATTATGAATGTTTTTTTTTGAGGGAGTAGGAGGCAGAATGAGTAATTCCATTTGTGGGAAAAAAAATACAAAACCTGATGCTATAAATGAGGTTAAGAAGAATTCCAATGGGGAATTTAGAAGAAACTTCTTTACCCTGGGGGTGTTGAGAAGGTGGAACTCACTACCACAGGGAGTGGCTGAGGCGAATGACATAGGTCCATTTAAGGGGAAGCTAGAAAAGCCCATGAGGGAGAGAGGAGTACAGAGTTACATAAGGGAGGAAGCTTGAGTGCAGCATAAGTGCTTGGGCCAAGTGACCTGTTTCTGTGCTGTATATTCTATATAATTCGATATTATAATACAAGCTTAAAGGAGGTACTTTTAGATTTACTGATTTCAGCTAGCAAATCTTCAGTAGGATCTCCCAGACACATATAACCATACGAACATACGAAATAGAAGCAGAAGTAGGCCATTTGGCTCCCCGAGCCTGCTCCACCATTCAATAAGATCATGGCTGATCTGGTTGGGCTGCGATTCCCACATTCCCATCTAACCCCAATAACCTTTGATTCCCTTGCCTAACAAGAATCCATCTACCTCTGCCTTAAAAATATTCAATGACTCTGCCTCCACTGCCTTCTGAAGCAGAGGGTTCCAAAGTTGAACAACCCTCTGAGAGAAAAAAAATTCTCCTCATCTCTGTCCTAAAAGGGTGACCCCTAATTTTAAAGCAGTACCTCCTAGTTCAGGACTCATGCACAACAGGAAACACCCTTTCCACATCCACCTTATGGAGACTATTCAGGATCTTATATACTTTAATCAAGTTACCCTCACTCTTCTAAACTCCAATGGAAACAAGCCCAGTCTGTCCAACCTATCCTCATAAGGCAACCCGCTCTTTCCAGGTATCAATCTAGTAAACCTCCTCTGAACCACCTCCAACGCATTTACATATTTCCTTAAATAAGGAGACCAAAACGCACATAGTACTCGAGATGCGGTCTCACCAATTCCCTGTATAACTGAAGAATAACATCTTTACTTTTATGTTCAATTCCTTTCATAATAAAGGATAGCATTCCATTAGTTTTCTTGATTACTTGCTGTACCTGCATACTAACTTTTTGTGACTTGTGCACGAGGACACCTATATCCCTCTGCACCTCTGAGTTCTGCAGTCATTCTCCATTTAAGTAAAACTCTGCTTTTATATCCTTCCTGCCAAAGTGAACAACTTCATGTTTCCCCAGATTATACTCCATCTGCCAGATATTAGCTTACTCACAACTTATCCATATCTGTTTGCAAATTCCTTATGTCTTCTTCACAACATACTTTCCTACCTATCTTTATGTCATCTGCAAATTTAGCTACCATACCTTCGCTCCCTCATCTAAGCCAAATTGATGTAAATTGTAAAAAGTTGAAGACTCAGCACAGGCCCCTGCTGGACTCTACTCGTCACATCCTGCCAATCAAAGACCCATTTATGCATACTCTCTGTTTTAATGCATACTCTCTGCGAGCAAGCCAATCTTCTATCCAGGCTAAAATTTGACCCTTGCACCCTGAGCTTTTATTTTCCACAATAACTTTTGATGTGGCACCTTATCAAAAGCTTTCTGGAAATGCAAGTACAATTCGTCTATAGGCTCCCCTCTATCCACCGCACATGTTACTCCTTCAAAAGAACTCTAGTAATTTGGTTAAACATGATTCCCCTTTCATAAAATGATGCTGACTCTTCCCAATTACCTTGAACTTTTCTAAGTGCCCAGCTATAACCTATTTAATGATCGATCATTAAATAGGTTATAGTTGGGCACTTAGAAAAGTTCCCAACGACAGACATCAGGCTAACTGGCCTATGGTTTCCTGTTTTCTGCCTCCCTCCCTTCTTGAACAGAAGGTTTATATTTGCTACTTTCCAGTCTGATGGAACCTTAGGATGAAGTCCGTGGCTCCATCAGTTTGCTCAGTACTGCTTCACTAGTGATTGTAATTTGCAAGTTCCTCTCTCCTTTCCACCTCCTGATTTACAGCTATTACTGGAATACTTTTTATATCCTCTATAGTGAAGGCAGAAGCAAAATATTTGTTCATTTCATCCACCATTTCCTTATTATCTACTATTAACTCCCCATTCTCATTCCCTCAAAGACCAACACTCACTTTACCTGTTTAAATATCTGTAGAAACTCTTGCTACCTGTTTTTACATTTCTAGCTAGCTTCCTCTCATACTCTACTTTCTTTCTCCCGATTAACCTTTTAGTCATTCTCTGCCGCTCTTTATATTCTGACCAATCATCTGACCTGCCACTTATCTTTGTGCAGTTATGTGCTTTTTCCTTAAGTTTGTTGCTTTCCTTAACTTCTTTAGTTAACCATGGATGGTGGGCCCTCCCCTTAGAATTTTTCTTTATAGTAGGAATATACTTAATCTGAGTATTCTGAAATATTGCCTTAAATGTCCGTCACTGCTTCTCTATTGATCTATTCCCTACTCTATATCCCAGTTAACTTCAGCTAGCTCAGCTTTCATGTCCACTTAGTTGCCCTTATTTAAGCTTAAACTACTAGTCATAGACCCACGACAAAAAGGCAAAAGGGTAAAAACTGTGCATGTCTTTAAGACAGCAAAATCGAAACTCTGAGGCATCAATGAAACCAGGATGGATAAAAGGGTAAGAAAGTGATGGGTGAGGGGAAACCTGGCTGAGACTGTGTTCCAGGGTCAGGACACTACAGGAGGAATGACAGATCACCAGGGTACACTAGCCCTGTATCAACAAGGACCAAATAACAAGAACTTGCTGCACTTCTAGCATGGTTCTTTGTAAATTCATTTACAGGATGTGGGTGTCGCTGGCTAGGCTGGCATTTATCGCCCATCCCTAATTGCCCTTAAGAAGTTGGTGGTGAGCTGTCTGATTTGCACTGTTGAATTGCTGGGTGTACCCACACCACAGGGACTGCAGCGGCTCAAGAAGGCAGCTCACCACCACCTTCTCAAGGGCAACTAGGGATGGGCAATAAATACTGGCCTAGCCAGCGATGTCCACATCCCATAAATTAGTTTAAAAAAAAGTCCCAAGACATTTCACAGGAGCAGAATCAGACAAAATCTGACACCGAGCCACATAAAGAGATATTAGAGAGAGGCTTTATGGAATGTCTTAAGGCATGAGAGAGGGGAAGAGAGACGGAGAGGTTTAGGGAGGGAATTCCAGAGCTTTGGGCCTAGGCAGCTGAAGGCATGAACACCAATGCCAGAGTGATTAAAATCAGGGATGATTAAGAGGCCAGCATTACAGGAACGCAGAAATCGCAGGGGGTTGGAAAGTTGTAATGAGGTGGGGGAGATAGGAAGGGGATTAGGCTGCGGAAGGAGCCAAAGTAAGTTAGGGAGCATAGATAGAGATGATGGGTGAATGGAACTTGCTCAAGCTAGGCCATGGGCTTTGGTGCATTGACAATATTCATCACTCTCCATCATGGACAGTGTGAGGGCAATGCTGGAGTGAGGGTAACCTCTCCCAGCACCCCCAGCTCCCTCACTCCAGCCTGCATCCACCGAAGAGGCAAAAAAAATCCACTTAAAATCAGAACTGTGCTTTCTTGTTATTTTCTGCTCCAGTGTATTAGAAGCTGCAGAATACAGGCTCTTGAAAGAAACATGAGGCATTTTCGTCTGTTGCTGACTGGCATTTGCATCTGTTTCAAGGCAGGCGTTCAGCAAAGCAGGCAGAAGAAAAGCAATTGGATGCTTTGAAATGGCCCCTCCTGAGTTCCACATGGAAGAGGAGCACAGCCACACTGAAGTGAGCTGTCAGTCACAGTGCGTCTCACCCACCTCTTCTGTCACCTTCAGCAGTTTGCAACACTTCGTTCTCCACAAATAAACTTCTCTTTTGTGTCTCTCTCGTCTTCACGCTTGAGGACAGAGCTGAATTGGCTTTGAAGTTCAGAAGCAGGGACTTTGATACATGCTGTTCGTTTCCCTCAGAAGCTTACTCCGACATAATGGCTCCTGTTTGCACTGTCATCAGCCTTGTTCTATCTCATTGTCAGGAGGTGAAATCTATCTGAGGGGTTCTTTTGTTATTCCCATCTGTGTGTGGTCAGTACACGCAAGGTCCAAGCCACAGTTTCACTTGTGCTATCAATTAGCTAGCCTTGTGCTGTGGCTGAGTGGTTTGCACTCGTGCCTCACTGCAGGGACTCAGAACACCTAATTTAGACTCTTGTGTGGTACTGAAGGAGTGCTATGCTGTTGGAGGTGCTATCATTTGAATGGGATGTTAAACAGAGACGCTATTTCCCGCCTTCAAATGTAAAAGATCCAATGATGCTGTTTTGAAAAGGAGGGGAGTTTTACCAGGAGCTCTACCACTGTCCATTAATTAATGTCAGAGTGATAGGAAAAGGCCATTCAGTGTATTAAACCTGCTCCCCTGCCCAGTTAGATCATGGCTGATCTGTACTTCGGCTCCATTTGATCCATTACCCTTACAAACAAGAAACTATTGATCCCAGTTCCGAATGTAAAATTCTCACTCCCATCTCCAAATCTGTCTGTGGCCTCAACCCTCCCTATTTCTGCCACCTCGTCTAGACTCACAACTCTCTGAAAACTCTGCTTACCTCCGCACAATCGTAAAATTTTTTAGAGTTATCAAGCACAGAAGGAGGCCATTCAGCTCATCGCATGTGTCCTGGCTCTTTGAAAGAGCTATCCCATTATTCCCACTCACCCTTTATAAGGATCTATCCCACTCTCTTTTGAAAATGACTGCTTTCTTCCACCAGCCTTTCAAACAGTGCACAGTCATGGAGTACTTTGAACAGTTTGAGCCTCCGTAATAAAAGTTCACTGGAGAAAATGCAACAATGATACCAGCACTAAAAAGTTACACACATCAGGGAAGATTTAACAGGCTGGAGTGTTCTTTTTTTCTGGAAAAGAGAAGACTGAGGAGGAACCTGATGGAGGCCTTTAGGATTATGCAAGTGTTTAAGTTAAATGTAAAGAGGATGTTTCCACTAGCAGGGAAGTTCATAACTAGCACCCACATGTGTCAGACAGTCAATAATAAACCCGACAGGGAATTCACAAGAAACTTCCCTATCTAAACACTGGGTAGAAAGTGAAACTCGCTAACTACAGAAAGTAAAAGTAAAATATTGTGAGTGCTGGAAATCTGAAATAAAAACAGAAAATGCTGGAAAAACTCAGCTGGCCTGTCTGCATCCGTGGGGAGAGAAACAGAGTTAACGTTTCCAGTCCAATAAAAACTCCGGAGTTCCGAAGAAGTCACATTGGACTCGAAAGGTTAACTCTGTTTCTCTCTCCACAGACGCTGCCAGACCTGCTGAGTTTTTCCAGCACTTTCTGTTTAGTCGGCTTGCTCCACTATTCAGTAAGGCTACTTTCCTGCATGCTCCCCATAACTTTTGACTCCCTTGCAGAGGGAGAATATAAATATATTCGACGACCCAGCCTCCACTGCTCTCCAGGAAAGAGCATTCCAAAGATTCATGACCCTCTTCTAATTAGGATAAATAGTATAGGTGCACTCAAGTTAGAAGATTGTGTCTTTGGGTCTCACCGACTTGAACATGTTATCCAATCTGACACTCCAGTGGAGAACTGAGCGAGTGCTGCAGTGTCCAAGGTGCCATCTTTTGCAAGAGATGTTAAATGGAGGGCTAGTCTAGGTTCTCAGGTGGATATAAAGGATCCCATACACTGGGTTTTACGGCCCCACCCCAGGCATGTTTTTGGCAAGGGGGCACCGCCATCCCACACCCCCACCAACTCCAACACAGTCCCCATTGTACAGGGGGGAGGGGCGGAGGTGTGTGTAAGGCATCCCAACTGCCCTTAGGCCAATTGGTGCCATTAAATGGCCAATTACTGCCCGGTGAAGGCTCCCACCAACCCCCCCCCCCCCCCCAACCATCTGCTTCACTGCCATAATATGCTAGGCAGTGAAAGGCGGGCAAGAGTGAGAAGGCTGTTTTTTCCACCTAAGTTGGTGAAAAGGCAGGAAGGGAGGAGGGGTTACATCCTTTGGAGGGAGCCTAGTGAGCATCAGGGGCACCTCCCTTAAGATCGTATCCTCCCTACCTCGCCTCCAAGCGCTCACCACCTGAACCTCCCTCACTCCCCATCCTTAGCGTGCCTGCTCCCTTTCTGTCCTAAAAATCTGGGACTTGCCTCTGTCCAGTCATCATGATCTTCTCCTGGGACTCCTTTCAGTCTCAGCAGCACCCAAAACTGGGTTCTGGCACTGCTGGGACTACAAGAGCTGATGGCTAATCTGACTGGTCGGCAGCTCTTAAAAGCAGGACTTCCTTCCATTGAGGAGCAATGTTAAGGCTGTCCTCAGTGTGTAATCGCTGTGGGCAGCCTCAATTTAAGTTGGCCACTTTGGGACTTACCTTTCTTACGGAGGGGTGGGGGAGGGCTTGGGGGTTGGGGGGGGGGGGTGGTGGGTGGGGGTGGGTGGTGAATACTATGCTCCTCCAACACCACCATCCCCCACCATGTCACCATTTCAAAGAAGAGCAGGGGAGTTCTCTACAGTGTCCTGGCCAATATTTATCACTCAATCAACATCTCAGAAACATATTATCAGGTCATTATCACTGTAGTGCTCAATTCTTCTGTGTTTGATTAGGTGCTCACTATGCTTGATTGGTTAAGCCTGGGTGGGGACTCAGAGAAAAGCATATAATCTGCAGAAAGAGCTGGAAGCCTGCACTAGAAGCATGGAGCAGACATTTCTAAGCGTTGTGAATAAAACTTACATACATTGTAACTAGTGTCATCTCTGTATAGATCCAAGATATAAAATATACAACATTGCATAAATTGGCTGCTGTGCCTGCCACATCTCAACTGTGATAACGCTTCAAAAGTATTTCATTGGCTGGAAAGAGCTTTGGGACTTCCTGCGATTGTAAAAAGCATTAAATAAATACAAGTCTTTCCCTCTTTCAGTCAAGACACGTAGTATCAAATAGCTTCCTGTTAACATTTCTATGTTTTTTTAATATCAGAGATTCTATTCACTTCTAGATAGAATATTAAAATAAAGGTCAAGTTACTAACTTCTCTGTTATAACCCTAACCCTAACCCTAATTTCTTTCCCCGTCTTCTTAAAGACTCCACACTCTAAATGTTCTTATGCTTCCCTGCATCTGTATGGAAATAAAGAATCATTACACCATCTTAGGTTCATTCATGGCTTTGTGATAGCATTCTTCTCTCTGAATCAATAGGTTGTGGGTTCAAGTACCCCTTCCGAGACTTGAAACAGAATCTAGGCTGATACTCCTGGTGCAGTACTGATCTAAATGCTGCACTGTTAGAGGTGCTGGCTTTTGGATGAGAAGTTAAACCAAGGCCCTTGCCCACTCGGGTGGAAATAAAATATCCCATGGCACAATTTTAAAGGAATACAGGGGTATTGTCTCAGTGCTCTGGCAAATATATCCCTCAGCAAATATCTGAAACCTGTGAATGCCGGAAATTTGAATGAAAACAGAAAACGTTAGAGATGCTTAGCAGGTCATTGAAAGATCATTGACCTGAAACATTAACTCTGCTTCTCTCTTCACAGATGCCCCCAGACCTGCTGAGTAGCTCCAGCTTTTTCTGTTGTTACTTTTGAAAGACAACCTTGGTATTGACCTTATCAATACTCCTTCATTTACCTCACTTTCCTTCCCACTCCTTCTTTGGGCCTTGACCCTTCTACCGGGTTTTATACACAGTGTTTTAAAATGTCTGCTCCATGCTTCTAGCTCCGGCTTCCAGTTGTTTTTACAGTTTGTCTGCATTTCTCTGAGACCATAGCCAAGCTTAACAAATCAAACATTGTGAACATCAATAGTAAACAGATTTGCCTAATCAAATGCAGAAAAATTGAACACCGCAGTGATAATAATCTGATAATCTGTTTTTGGAATGTTGACTGAAGGATTAAATATTGGCCAGGGCACTGGAGCTAACTCCCCTGCTCTTCTTTGAAACAATAGAGCCCACGATATCCTACATATGTAGATCAGAATGCTACTATATTGTACCAGTCAGTCCCAGATAGCGCAATGTAGGTGAGAGCATCTGATAATAGCAATGAACCAGCTTATAAAGAATGTTCCACCTTCCGTATGTGTTAGAAGCCAATAGAGATGTCATAATGCCAAGGACCATAACAATAAAACATCTGACTATATTCTGAGACGAGCTGAAGTACAGGAGCTAGGAACTGTGACCTCTACCACCTAGAAGGACAAGGAAACACCGCCACCTGGAAGTTCCCCTCCAAGTCACTCACCATCCTGACTTGGAAATATATCGCCGTTCCTTCACTGTCGCTGGGTCAAAATCCTGGAACTCCCTCCCTAACAGCACTGTGGGTGTACCTACACCACATGGACTGCAGCGGCTCAAGGAAGCAGCTCCCCACAGATGGGCAATAAATGCCTAGCCAGCAACGTCCACATCCCATGAACACATAAAAAAAAGTGAGCAAAACCAATTCCAGGCAGAAATTTCGCCCAAACATGACAAGTTGTTAGTGTTAGCCTAACTGTATCAAACTGCTACCTGCAGCATTTTACAAAGTGGACCTAAATCCTCAGGGACAATGAGGATGGGCAAAACTGTTGGCCTGGCCAGTGATGTTAAGGTCCTGAGTATGAATAGACTTTCTTCAGCGAAACGGAATCTTACATACAGATTACACTGGTACAGACTTAAACGTGGTTACACAGCATACTAATGTTTCCACACTGATCCTATTGCATAGGTACCCAGACATACTGGCTATGCTTTAATTTATTAATGCTTCCATACATGTATTGTTGCAATGGTAGCAGAAGGACAAAGCTTGGTAGAACTTATTAATGCAGCGGTATATTGACCATTGGACAAATTCTGGAATCACGGCCTGCAATTACACTGCTTAGACAAGGCAAGACACACTTTTGGCAATATTGTAAAGTGGGCACTGGTTAAGACCCCTCTTGTCAAAGATCAGGCGTGATGCATAATGCTTGCTCATTTAGATATATTGAAGGACAGCAGATGCATGGGGACACCATCACCTCCAGGATCCCCTCCCAAGTCACATACCGACTCCTCAGATACTCAAGGAGTCCATTCCCATATGCAGCAAGACTTGGGCAACATTCAAGCTTGGGCTGTTAAGGGGCAAGTTACATTCAAGTCACACAAGTGCCAGGCAATAACTATCTCCAACAAGAGAGAATCTCACCATCGCCCCTTGACATTCAATGGCATTACCATCACTGAATCTCCCACTATCAACATCCTGGGGGTTACCATTGACCAGAAACTGAACTGCACTAGCCATATAAATACTGTGGCTACAAGGGCAGGTCAGGAGCTAGGAATTCTCCTAACTCCCCAAAGCCTCTCCAACATCTACAAGGCACAAGTCAGGAGTGTAATAAAATACTCTCCATTTGCCTGAATGAGTACAGCTCCAAAGACACTCAAGAAGCTTGACACCATCTGGACAAAGCAGCTCACTTCATTGACACCACATGCACAAATACTTACTCCCTCCACCACTGACGCACAGTGGCAGCAGTGTGTACCATCTACAAGATGCACTGCAGGAACTTATCAAGGCTCCTTAGACAGCACCTTCCAAACCCACAACCACTATTATCTAGAAGGACAAGGGCAGTAGATAGATGAGAACACCACCACCTGGAGGTTCCCTTCCAAGTCACTCACCATCCTGATTGGAAATATATCGCCATTCCTTCACTGTCATTGGGTCAAAATCCTGGAACTCCCTCCCTAACAGCACTGTGGGTGTACCTACACCACACGGATTACAGCAGTTCAAGAAGGCTACTCACCACTCAAGGGCAATTAGGGATGGACAATAAATGCCGGCCTAGCTGGCGACACCCAAATCCCATAAACAAATGTAGTAAAAGTACTAGATATCCAAAAGGGACTAATATAAAGTATTGAATGGAATGTGCTAATGTAACACCTGCACTGATGCCAAGTTCTACTTCATGTGAATCCAATCGCATCAATCGCCATATGAATGCAATACTGAAGTGACTGGAGTGACTGTCAAACTAAGCAGACAATCAGAGAAGCATTGACTCAAAATATTGAAATTAATGACTGAAAGGGGCATTGAATCAAAATCCTATTTCAGTGGGGGAGAGGGCGATATGTGTTAGGTTACATAGAGACTAATGGTAGGGAGATTCTGACAGAGGTCCTAAATGCCAGAACTAGCAGATTCCAATGATGCAGTTCCACTTTTCTACATGAATGCAAAATACTGCGGATGCTGGGAATCTGAAACAAAAACAAAAATTGCTGGAAAAACTCAGCAAGTCTGACACAGCATCTGTGGAGAGAAAGACAGAGTTAACATTTCGAGTCTGCATGAACTAAAGAGAATTTCCTCCAGCGATTTTTGAATTTGTTTCCTCTTTTCTACATGTTCTGTGTGAATGCATTAGCCATCCCTGGATTTGGCTGACCTGTGGGTTAGCTGTTCTTAAACCTGACATGACATTTTGTTGTCAGGTTGTTTGGTCTCACTCTCAGGAGGCGTGGGTTCATATCCCACCTCTGCCACCATGTTTGGTGTCTCACTAAGAGGTCTGGAAGCTTGTATGGTTGGAAATAAACTGTTTAATATTAAAACACAACTATATACATATCTCCAAGGTATAGCCCTATCTAGGTGCTATCTTCATGCTGACTTCTCTCAGACTCTCTCTACTCACTGTCTACTATCATGTGCCTCTCTATATCAAACTGTGAGTGGTACTGTTCTCTAGTCCCACATTAACCCTTGCTATGTTGAACACCCTTATATGTTTGCCTGACCAAACCTACAACGGTGATAAGTACTCATATGAACAGGAAGATACCATTAGGGCCTGACAAGCTCACCCCTCTTTAGGAACATAGGAGCAGGAGTAGGCCATTTGGCCCTTTGAGCCTGCTCTATCATTCAATAAGATCATGGCTAATCTGGTTGTGGTCTCAGCTCCACTTTCCTGCCTGCCCCCCGTAACCCTTTAACCAATGCCTAACAAAAGTCTGTCCAATTCTGCCTTAAATAAACTCAAAGATGCAGCCTCCACTACTTTCGGGGAAAGAGAATTCCACACACCAACTGTCTTTGATAGATTAGCCCCACCTGCCTGCCTTCATACCCTATCACTCTGTTCCTTCCCTCAGAAATGGCCCCAATAGCATCTTAACCCTTTGTTGTAGGGGATAATTTTGCAAGTACAGAAGCAAGCAGAAATGCAAAGCAGCGTCTATGGATCCTGCCATTTCTGGCACCTCAGGCCTGTTTTAGAACCTGATCTAATTACCTTTCTCCTAAACATAGAGAAGGCAAAGGGAAGATTTAATAGAGGTGCTCAAAATCAGAAATGATTTGGAAAGGGTCAATAAATAGAAACTGGCAGAAGCGTTGGTAATGAGTGGACACAGATTGAAGGTGAGTGGCAAAAGTACCAGAGGCTGTATAAAGAAATATTTTTTTTCCACAACACATAATTGTGATCTGGAGTGCACTTTCTGAAAGGGTGGTAGAAGCAGATAAAGCTCAGTCACAAGCAATTTTTGTTTAATTTCTTCATGGGATGTTGGTGTCGCTGACTAGGCCATCCCATTTGCCCTCAAGAAGGTGGGGAGCCAACTTCTTGAACTGTTGCAGTCCCTCTGGTGTAGGTACATCCACAGTGCAGTTCAGAAGGCTGTTCCAGGATTTTGATCCAGCAACCGTGAATTTAGCTCCAAGGCAGGGTGGTGTGTGTCTTGGAGAGGAACTTGCAGATGGTGGTGTTCCCAAGCATCTGTGCCTTCAGTAAGTGGTAGAGCTTGCAGTTTTGGAAGGTGTAGTCAAGGAGATTTGGTGACTTGCTGCAGTGCATCTGGTAGATGGTACACACTGCAGCCATTGTGCACCAGTTGAGGTAGAACAGAATGTTTAAAGTGTTGAATGGAGTGCCAAGTAAATGGGCTGCGTTGTCCTGGGTGGTGTTGAGCTTCTTGAATGTTGTGGGAGCTGCACTCCAACAGGCAAGCAGAAAGTATTCCATCACACTCCTGACTTGTGCCTTGTAGATGGTGGACAGGCTTTGGGGAGTCAAGAGGTGAGTTACTCACCACAGAATTCCTAGCCTCTGACCTGCTCTTGTAGCCACGACATTCATATCAGGTATTTATATTTATATCCGCTCTCAAGGAGAGCCACACAAACTTGAAACTTTACCTATGTTTCTCTCTCTACCGGTGCTGCCAGACCGGATGAGTTTTTCCAGCATTTTCTGTTTTTATTTATATGGCGGGTCCAGTTCTGGTCAATGATAAATTGGATAAGTAGTTGAAGGGTAAAAAATGTAAAGGGCCTTGAGGGAAAAGCAAGGGAGTGAAATTAATTGGATAGCTTTACCAAGGAGCTGCCATAGGAATGATGGGTCAAAAGGCCCCCTTCTGTTCTATGATCTATAGAAATGAATAGAAGGCTGAAGGAAGTGGGCTAGGTAGGTTTATTAAACCTTCAGAAATGTCCTGAATTCTCCAGGGATCACTGATTCATCTCCTGAAAATGGAAAAATCACAGGATCACTGAAAAGAATTGTGTTTCCTTTGAACAGTTTTGCACATTAACTTTAAAAATATTGTGTTTGGCAGGGGTGGGGGGGGGATAAAAGGGCTTTTTCATTGCACAGAGTTATAGAGCATCCAGGAATAGGTCCAGCTGGAGCTGGCAACCTAGAGCGTAGGTATTCTTCTTGTGCACTGTCCTTGGGCAAGGTTCTCTCTGCTGGTGTGTACATGGACAACCACCCCCTATTGTGTGTGCCAATAGACTTCTCCAGCATCTGCTGAATTCCTCCTTCCTAACTTGTTTGCCCAGTCTTCTGCCACAGTGAGTTTTCCTGTACAAATTTGACAATTCCCTTCGCAATCTCAAATTAGGTCACCTCAAAGTTAGAGAGCAAACAATCCCCACTTCTTTAAACCTTTCATTGTAACTTAAATCCTGGGTATCTGGAACCGAAATGAATGCATCTGTTCAGCTCTTTCACTATCCCTAACAGCTGTGTTCATTACTTGTTGCCGGGAGCCAGGTTCTCAATGGGGATATTTCCCAGATGGATTACAATATCTAGAGGGTACAAAATATTGCAAATTATTGTTCTGACTAACAGCGCTGTTAAGTGAGCATTCAGAAAAACATGACCTATTTAGGACTTTCTGCATTCTTGGTCAAAAAGCTAAACTATCATCAAGAAGCAAAGCTAACAAAAAAGCAAGATCATGCATTTTTATGTTCGCAACCTCAGGATGCCTCAAAATGTCTCATTTGCCACTGAAGTATGCTTTAAAGTCTAATCGCTATTGTAATATAGGAAACAGGGAAGCAATTCACACACACAGCAAGCTCCCACAAACAACTTTGAGAAAATGACTAGGTCAGCTATTTTAGGTGTTGGCTGATGAATAAGTCAGGACACCAGAAGGACTCCCCGACATTCATTTGAAAAAGTGCCAAGCTATCTTTAATATCCATCTGAGAGAGGCCTTGTTTTTAATGGGTCGCCAGAAAGACTTCACTTCTGACAGTGCCACGCTCCATCAGCGCTGCACTCGGAGCCCCAGCCCAGATTTTAGGCTCAAGTCTCCGGAGTGGGATTTAACCCCCACAAACTCCCGACACAAGTTAAGTAAAGGGTGGGACAGATGCGACGCAGGGGCTTCATCAAGCAGTGAGGCAGTGGTGGGGGGGGGGAGAGAGAATGGGGGTGAGTGAAATAGGGAGTGAGGAGAGAGTGACGCAAGGAGTGATGCAAGGGGTGAGGCGGAGGTTGAACTGGGAGTGAGCCGGGGGCTAAACTGCAAGTGGGGCAGTGGTTTGGGCAAGGAATGAGGCAGAGTTGAGGTGAAAATGGGATGGGACTGAGGCAGGGGTTGTGATGGGAGTGAGGCTGGGGTCAGGATGGGGGGGAAGGCCGGGGTTGGGCCCAATTTTTCCTCTAAGCTGCGGGGATGCTCAAAAAATTTAAAGGGACCACACCCTCCAAAGCAAAATTAGACAGAATGCTGGTTGGGACAAGGAGTGAGGCAGGGAGAGGGACGGGAGCGAGGTAGGGTTTGATCGGGGTTATGGTCAATAACAATAACTGCATCATTCAAAAAAAGGAGAATGTGGAGACAAAGAGTGTATTGCAATTTTTAAAAAAATCAGAATATCCATTTCACATTTCAGATACTTGCGCACAGCTTCCTGAATAACACTGGACTGTGTGACTCAGATCAGGTGCAGGTGGGAATGCTGGTGACACAGGCAATTTAATTCTGGGACTGAAGAAAAAAAAAATAATCCTATCATTTCACTAGCAGAGACGAAGGTGAAGCAATCAAAGGCCTTGGAATCAGGGCCCAGTAATCACTCCCAATGTAGCGGGCAGATTAACAGGCCCATAACATCCACAGCACGGGGAACAGCCCAAGTCACCATATTGTATCTCTTATCCGGCACAATCCCAGTGAAAGGAAAACCACCTCCTCAAGCCAATTATTTTATATGGCACTTAAACTAATGCAAAACATCTGTGCCCTTTTGCTCACTTTATATTTCTTAGAAATGTTTTTATTTCAGGTCTATAGGCTGGAGGGCCTACTGTCCTGTGTGTGGTTTAAGCACTCATTTAATCACAAGCAGTGCAAGATGAACAGTTCCTGCAAATCAGGCATAAATTAGGATATACAGGCCATTTGTTTCTGTTCACTTGTTCCTTATCTTTGTTTTTCTTTCCCCTTCTCTCTTTCTCCTAACCTTCACTCTCTTTCGCCTCCCCTCTTTCTCCTTCCTCATTTCTTTCGCTTCCTTCAACATTGTTCTGATTTTCTTCTCTTCCTTTTTATTCCCCCACTCCATCCCCTCTCTCATCCTTCTCCTTCCCCCAAAATCTGTAACTCTCTCTCCACTCTCTTTCTCCTTTCCCTCACTGCTCTTTCCACATGGCTCTGGGCTTTCTCTCTTCCCGCTTCCCTCCATCTGCCAAGCCCAAAACTTTCTCTCTCACTCCTCTGTCTATTTCTAACATTCCTGCTTCTTCCTTGCTCACAATAAACCCTCCATCATAGGGTCAGAAGTGGGGAAGTTCGCTGATGATTGCACAATGTTCAGCACCATTCGCAACTCCTCAGATACTGAAGCAGTCCATGCCCAAATGCAGCAAGGCCTGGACAATTTGCAACCTTGGGCTGACAAGTGGCAAGTAACATTCATGCCACGCAAGTGACCATTCCAACAAGAGAGGCATTGACCATTCTAACAAGAGAGAATCTAACCATTGCAACTTTACATTCAATGGCATTACCATTGCTGAATCCCCCACTATCAACATCCTGGGGGTTACCATTAACCAAAAACTGAGCTGGACTAGCCATACAAATACTCTGGCTACAAGAGCAGATCAGAGGCTGGGAATCCTGTGGTGAGTAACTCACTTCCTGACTCCCCAAAGCCTGTCCCCCATTTACAAGGCACAAGTCGGGAATGTGATGGAATACTCACCACTTGCCTGGATGAGTGCAGCTCCCACAACGCTCAAGAAGCTCGACATCATCCAGGACAAAGCAGCGCACTTGATTGGCACCCCATCCACAAACATTCACTCCCTCCACCACCAGCACACAGTGGCAGCAGTGTGTACTACATACAAGATGTACTACACTCACTGAGTGAGACAGTGGTGTAGTGATAATGTCATTAGGTTAACAATCTGAGACCCAGGCTAATGGCCCTCAAACAAGGGTTCAAACCCCACCATGGCAGCTGATGAAATTTAAATTCAATTAATAATCTGGAATTATAAAGCCAG
Organism: Carcharodon carcharias; assembly: GCF_017639515.1. Classification (NCBI taxonomy): domain Eukaryota; kingdom Metazoa; phylum Chordata; class Chondrichthyes; order Lamniformes; family Lamnidae; genus Carcharodon; species Carcharodon carcharias. Next base: position 250,329,907 of record NC_054467.1, on the reverse strand, counting down.
ACCGTGGCTGAAATTTTACGGCCCCTTTGGTGAGTCATTCTAAACTCCACTGACTTTAGCAGGACCGTAAAGTTCTGCCCCTTGAATTGACTGTCGTAAAAACCCAACAGGCTCACTAATGCCCTGTAGGGAAGGAAATCTACCATCCTTACCTGGTCTGGCCTACGTGTGACTCCTGACCCACAACAATGTGGTTAACTGCCCTCTGGAATGGTGTGGCACTTGATTCAAGGGTGATTAGGGATGGGCAACTTGCCAGTGATGCCCACATCTCTTGAAAAATACGTTTTTAAAAAACTCACCAAGGCTCCTCAGGCAGCACCTTCCAAACCCACACCTCTACCACCCAGAAGGACAAGGGCAGCAGATAGATGGGAGCACCACCACCTGCAAATTCCCCTCTAAGCCACTCACCATCCTGACTTGGAAATATATCATCATTCCTTCACTGTCGCTGAGTTAAAATCTTGGAACTCGCTCCCTAACAGTACTGAGGGTGTACCTACACCACATGGACTGCAGATGTTCAAGAAGGCAGCTCACCATCACCTTCTCAAGGGCAATTAAGGATGGGCAATAAATGCTGGCCTAGCCAGCGAAGCCCACAATCTGTAAATGAATATATAAAAGAAACATAGCCTACTCTCAATCCTTTTTGTTTCCAGATGGCATGATAAATTAAATGAATCACCTTACACCTGCCCTTTGAATTTTTTTCAGTTCAAAACATAATTGTTTTCATACCAAGTGTTCTGCGCTCCTTAATGTAATGAGCAGGTGCTCGAAGTCATTATTTACTTCATGGGCAATACAGAGGAATTCCTTAGAGGGATACTCTCATCACTGGGAAGTGGCCTATCAAGGAGACGCAGCCCTTTATCTATTAGAAGTGATTGGATCATGTCACCACTTTTCACTCAATAGGAAGCCAGTAATTGTGCAATTACTTCCATGCACCCGAGGATCTTTGAGTGTAGAAGGAAGCCATTCAGCCCACTAGGACTTATCACTAGCCAACAGTTTGCATCACTTGTCTGAAATGTTATTGGATTTTTCAGAAGTTCATCCCAGGTCCCATAAGGAGTTGATTTGAATTTAACCCAACATGTGCTGCACATGCACTGGAACTGGCACCAAGACATATGTGCCAAGCGGTAACAGGTAAATTGAATTACTAGAATCATACAGCGCAGAAGGAGTTCGTTTGTCCCATCATGCCGGAAGGTCTATCAAATTAGTCCCCCCCCCACCCCTCAGCCCCCCACACCCCCCACCCCCCCACCTCCCACACCCCCCAACCCCTTGCACCACCCGCTTTTTCTCCTAGAACCCAACAATTATTTTCCCTTTTGGCTATTTGTCCAATTCCGTTTTGAATGTTACTGTTGAATATGCCTCCTCCACCTTTTCAGGCAGTGCCTTCCAAGTCTTCTCTTGCTGGCTCTGTCTCTTAGTCTCTTAGACCAGCTGTAGCTGCTGTGTGTTCCCAGTCACTTCACCTGCACAGTTTTAGGCCACTAATCAGCAAACATGCCCACTTCTGCTTATGATAGGGGAAAGGTCATTGATGAAGCAGCTGAATATGGCTAGGTTGAGGACACTACCCTGAGGAACTGCTGCAGTGATGTCCTGGAACTGATATTATTGACCTCCAACAACCACAACCATCTTCCTTTGTGCTAGGTCTGACTCCAACCAGCAGCGTATTTTCCCCCTGATTCCCACTGACTCCAATTTTGCTAGGGCTCCTTGATGCCATGCCCGGTCAAATGTGGCCTTGATGTCAAGGGCGGTCACTCTCACCTCACCTCTGGGGTTCAGCTGTTTTGTCCATGTTTGGACCAAGGCTGTAAAAAGGGCAGGAGCTGAGTGGCCCTGAAGGAACCCAAACTGAGCGTCAGTGAGCAGGTTATTGCTGAGGAAGTGCCGCTTGATAGCACTGTTGACTGTTTCTCCTTCTCACTCCATTTCCCTCTCCCCCCTTCCTCTTCCTCTCACTCTCCCCCCACCCATCACTGCGCCCCCCCCCCCCCCACCCCTCTCCATTAAAGATGTGTCAGAGTCAGGAGGAAATCCCTGAGGGGCTGAAATTTTTTCAGTCACCTGAGGAAATTTAACCAGTGATATTCCCCATCAATCAGCTCAAGCTGCCTCGGTGCTCCATGCTGACTAAGTGGCACAGTGTGTGGTAGGAATGAAGAGGAAGATGCCAGAGTGAAGTCTCTGCACGTTGATTTATTTACAAACTAGGAACCAAGGAAACAGAAGGTGACCCTTCAACTTCCAATGATTAAAACATCCTGACTGTCCCCTATGTTTTTGTTACAATCAGCTCCTGTCAGGTGGTTGCAAAAGATCCCCTACACCTTTCAAAGGGGGCACGTTCTTGCCAGTGCCCTGGGCAACACATACCCCTCAATCGACATCACCGAGCAAGCAGGTTACCTGGTCGTTACCATGTTGCTGCCTGTGGGATCTTGCTCTGCACAAACCGGCTGCCGCGTTTTCTGCACCACAACAGTGACCAGAATTTGGAAGTGCTTCATTTGCTGTGAAGCACTTTGGGGGCGCTGGGAGGTGGTGCTTGGAACTATATAAAAGCAGTCCTTCTAAAGCTACCATCTGTACTCTGGCAGTAAGTGAACTCATTCTCCCAGTGTGAAAGGGTGACAGAGCCTAATTCCAGGGGGAGTGTAGATTTGTTGTGCCCATCTGATTCGTGCCAGGTGTGAAGGACCAGCGCTCACAAAGCAGCAACACAGTGTTAGCAGCGTTCTTACTTTTTATTCATTCACGGAATGTGGGTGTCGCTGGCTAGGCCAGCATTTATTGCCCATCCCTAATTGCCCTTGAGAAGATGGTGGTGAGCTGCCTTCTTGAGCCGCTGCAGTCCACAGTGCTGTCAGGGAGGGAGTTCCAGGATTTTGACCCAGTGCCAGTGAAGGAACAGCGATATAATTCCAAAACAAAAACAGAATTACCTGGAAAAACTCAGCAGGTCTGGTAGCATCGGCGGAGAAGAAAAGAGTTGACGTTTCGAGTCCTCATGACCCTTCGACAGAACTTGAGTTCGAGTCCAAGAAAGAGTTGAAATATAAGCTGGTTTAAGGTGTGTGGGGTGGGGGAGAGAGACAGAGAGAGCGAAGACATATATATATATTTCCAAGTCAGGATGGTGAGTGGCTTGGAGGGGAATGTCAAGGTGGTGGTGTTCCCATCTATCTGCTGCCTTTGTCCTTCTGGATGATAGTGGTGTGGGATTGGAAGGTGCTGTCTAAGGAGCCTTGATGAATTCCTGTCGTGAATCTTGTAGATGGTACACACTGCTGCTACTGTGCCTCGATGGTGGAGGAAACAAGTGTTTGTAGATGAGGCACCAATCAAGTGGGCTGCTTTGTCCTGGATGGTGTTGAGCTTGTTCAGGGTTGTGGGAGCTGCATTCATCCAGGCAAGTGGGAGTATTCCATCACACTCCTGTACCTTTTCAATGGTGGACAGGCTTTGGGGAGTCAGGAGGTGAGTTTTTTGCTGCAGAATTCCTAGCTTCTGACCTGCTCTTGTTGCCACAGTATTTATATGGCTAGTCTAGTCCAGTTTCTGGTCAGTAATAACCCCCAAGATGTTGACAGTGGGGGATTCAGCCATGGTACTGCCGTTGAACGTCAGGGGGTGATGGTTAGATTCTCTCTTGTTAGAGATAGTCATTGCCTGACACTTGTGTGGTGCAAATGTCACTTGCCACTTGTCAGCCCAAGCCTGAATATTGTCTAGGTCTTGCTACATTTGAACAGTATCTGAGGAGTTGCAAATAGTGTTGAATATTGTGTAATCATCAGTGAACATCCCCACTTCTGACCTAATGATGGAAGGAAGGACATTGATGAAGCAGCTGAAGGTGGCTGGGCCAAGGACACTACCCGAACTGAGTGTCAGTGAGCACATGCTATGCTACAAGAGTAGCTCTTTGACTGGCATCAGAGTGACCAGCTCATTCACACCGCAGACTGACACCCAAGCCAGCAGCTCACTGACGCTACAGTGACCAGCTCACTGAAACCAGGGCATCCAGTTCACTGGCACCAGAGCAAACAGCTCACTGGCACTGAAGTGACCAGCTCACTGGCAGCACAGTAACCAGCTCATTGGCATGACACTGACCAGCTCACGGCACCAGGGCATCCAGCTCACTGGCACCAGAGTGACCAGCAATGCTGGGGAACATCCCTTTGGAAAGCAGACTCCATCTGGCAGTGTACCCTTGAATAAACTCAGCCATGCACTCCCTGCATGGAATGATGAGTTTTTGTTTTAACCATTTCACAGTAAATGTCTTTGCAGTCCACAGCAAGAATCATTCCATTGCTGTGGAAACTCGATCACAAATACAACTTTACGCAGGAGCTTATTTCTCTCTCTCTCTTTTCTTTTAACTTGACTGGAAGAAATATCTTAACATCAAAACTACAAGACTGACTGGTTACAGTTTTCAGAGAAGAACACAAATGCTTGCAGCTCCATCCCCATTAACCTCTCTCGCCCACACCCATCCCCCAACAACACAAACACACTGCACACTCACAACACATACACACATACATGACACATACACAACATGCACACACAACATACACAGACATGGCACACATACACAACACACACCATACATGACACAGTAACACAACACATGACACACACACACACACACGTGAAACACATACACATCACACACAACACATAAGCACACACACGACACAATAACACTTGGCACACACACACACACACACACACACACACACGTGACACGCATATGTGACACACACATCATGTAAGCACACACAGATGCAAAGACATTAACACACAGGAGGCACACACACACACTTTTTTTGGAAAGCAAGAATGCTTTAATGAGTTTATTTAGTCTATAAAGAGGGCTGCAAACAGCTACAGATTATTCGTGAATGGGAAATGTTTTCCATTATCCCATAGCTTGGCCGCGCACTCTGGTGTATCACATTCAGATTCTTTGAGATATTCCATTCCCAAAAGCATTAGCAAGGGAATACGTAACTTCAAGTGACAGTCAAAACATCCTATCGGACATCCCTGCAGAGCTGGGTATAGGATTACATTCTTCACATTATCACAGACTTTGAGAGCCTCACAGCAGTATGTGTGTGTGTGTGTGTGTGTGTGTGTGTGTGTGTGTGTGTGTGTGTGTGTGTGTGTGTCTGTACCTGTGTGTGTCTGTGCCTGTGTGTGTGTGTGTCTGTGTGTGTGTGCCTGTGTGTGTGTCTGTGTGTGTGTGCCGTGTGTCTGTGTGTCTGTGTGTGTGTGTGTGCCTGTGTGTGTGTGCCGTGTCTGTGTGTCTGTGTGTGTGTGCCTGTGTGTGTGTGTGCCTGTGTGTGTGTCTTTGTGTGTGTATCTATGCATTTGTATCTGTGTCTGTGTCTGTGTGTGTGTGTGTGTCTGTCTGTGTGTGTGTCTGTCTGTGTGTGTGCCTGTGTGTGTCTTGTCTGTGTGTGTGTCTGTCTGTGTGTGTGCCTGTGTTTGTGTGTGTCTTTGTGCGCGTGTCTGTGTCTGTGTGTGTATGTGTGTCTGTGTGTGTGCAGTGCTTGTATGTATATATAGGCAGGATTTTCGGGTTGTCGGGCAGGCGGGCTTGGGAGCGGCTGTGAAACAGCTGGCCAGCCAACATGAAAGGCGATCTGAGAAGCTCAGCGCTGCCGGGGTGGGCCAGGAGGGGGCGGGAGGAGGGTGAGTGCTGAAGTCAGTGCAGACAATGGGGGAGTGTGGAATGAAAGCTCCCTGAAGGCAGGGAGCTGAAGTATTTTAAACCAATGAACAAAGTTTTTAAAATTCTAGGAAAAATGTTCTCACAGCGGACTCACTCACCTTAATATGTAGATTTGAAAACTTCTGCCCCAATTTTTAAAAAATTTAATTAAGGAAGCCTCATCCCACCCTCAAAAATCCAAAGGCCACCTGCCAATTCACCCACCCGCCAATCGTAACGTTGGACAGGCAGCGAAAAATATAGCTAAATTCCTCTTAGTTGTCGGAAGGCTTGCTGCCAACTCTCGTGCATGCCCGCTAACTGAAATATCGCGCACAATTTCACGCTCAGGTGTGTCGGGCGTGCAGACACCCACCAAGCGGAAAATCCTGCCCTGTGTATTTGTGTGTATATCTGTGTTTGTGTGTGTACCTGTGTGTGTATATCTGTGTTTGTGTGTGTAACTGTGTTTGTGTGTGTATCTGTGTTTGCGTGTATATCTGTGTTTGTGTGTGTATCTGTGTTTGCGTGTATATCTGTGTTTGTGTGTGTATCTGTGTGTGTATATCTGTGTTTGTGTGTGTAACTGTGTTTGTGTGTGTATCTGTGTTTGCGTGTATATCTGTGTTTGTGTGTGTATCTGTGTTTGCGTGTATATCTGTGCGTGAATGTGTGTGCCTGTGTGTGCATGTGTATCTGTGTGTGTGTCTATGAATGTATGGCTATGTGTATATGTGCATATCTGTGCTTGTCTTTGTATGTCTGTGTGTGTGTGTGTGTGTGTGGCTGTGTACATGTATATGTGTATTTTTATGTGTTTGTGTGTCTGTGTGCGTGTGTGTGTATATTTATGTGTCTGTGTGGCTGCATATCTGTGTGCCTGTGTGTTCTTGTGTCAATCCGTCTAAATGGGTCTATGATAAGAATGGGGAGAGAAAATCAGACTGATTGGGGATGAAATTCATCTTGGAAGACAGAACAGGCCATTCTGAAAAGATATGGTGTCTGAAGATTCATTATTGTCCATTTTGCACTCTCACCCAAAGCCAATTTTACCCCTATGGTTATGTCTTATTGATTGATCTCCAATGATCCCTGCTGGTAATTCCACATGCATTCCACTCAAAGATTGGGGCGGGGGAGTGGGTGGGCACTGGGGGGTTGCGGGGGGGAAGGACAGGAGTTTCCTTATGTTCCTATAGCATGACCCTGGGCTTCCAGTAGCCCGTCATTTCAATTTTCCACCTTGCTCCCACTCTGAACTTTCTGTCTTCAATGTTCCAAAGAACCTCAACACAAGCTTGAGGAACAGCACTTCATCTTTCGACTGGGCGCTTTACAGCCTTCTGGATTCAACATTCAGTTTGACAATTTTAGATGATAACCTCTATGTCCATTCTGTTTCCTTTACCTGTGCTGTTTCCTCTACTCTGCGGGCAGATGACAATTATTCAGGACCCTGCCATTCACATCATCCCAAGACATCTTTTGTTTCTTTCGAGATGGGAACACAGGTCCTGAGGTCAAAGTTCTGCGAAATGTCACAGACCTGAAACGCTAACGTGATTCCTCACTTCACAGACTCTGCCAGAACTGCTGAGTATTTCCAGAATTTTCTGTTTTTACTTCCGATTTACCGCATTTTTGTCTTTTGATTTTTTTTACTTCTCCCATTTGGACTTGCTGCGTGAAACTCTTTCTCATTTAGTATCTCCTAATCACCGGTTTATCAGAGATCCTCCACTCGTTCTTCTCCCCACCCTTCCCATTTCACTTGCTCAAAACCTATTACATTTCTAACATTTCCCATGATGAAAGGTAACAGACATGAAATATTAATCCTCTTTCATTCTGCACAGATGCTTTGGGACTTGAGGAGCATTTCAGGCAATTTCAGTTTTTATTTCACTTCCAGTATCTGTGGAATTTTGCTTTTGTATATTACAATGGATTGGCGTTTGACTATGATGGTCTGGAGTTTGACTATGATGAATTGGAGTTTGACTATGATGGTCTGGAGTTTGACTATGATGGATTGGAGTTTGACTATGATGGTCTGGAGCTTGACCACCATTCTTTGGAGTTTGAATACGATGGATTGGAGTTTGCCTATGATGGTCTGGAGTTTGACTATGATGGTCTGGAGTTTGACTATGATGGTCTGGATTTTGACTACGATGGATTGGAGTTTGATTATGATGGATTGGACTTTGACTATGATGGTCTGGAGCTTCACCACCATGCTTTGGAGTTTGAATACGGTGGATTGGAGATTGACTATGATGAATTGGAGTTTGATTTTGATGGATTGCAGTTTGACTGTAATGGATTGGAGTTTGACTGTGATGGTCTGGAATTTGGCTATGGTGGTCTGGATTTTGACTCTGTTCGATTGGAGTTTGACTATGTTAGATTGAAATTTGACTCTGATGGATTGACATTTGACTATGGTGGTCTGGAGTTTCACCATGGTGGATTGGGATTTGACTCTGATGGATTGGGATTTGACTATGATAGATTGGGATGTGAATCTGATGGATTGGGATGTGACTCTGATGAATTGGGATGTGACTCTGAAGGATTGGGATGTGACTCTAATGGATTGGGATGTGACTCTGAAGGATTGGGATGTGACTCTGAAGGATTGGGATGTGACTGTGATGGATTGGGATGTGACTCTGAAGGATTGGGATGTGACTCTGATGGTTAGGGATGTGACTCTGAAGGATTGGGATGTGGCTCTGGTGGATTGGGATGTGACTCTGAAGGATTGGGATATGACTCTAAAGGATTGGGATGTGACTCTAAAGGATTGGGATGTGACTCTGAAGGATTGGGATATGACTCTAAAGGATTGGGATGTGACTCTGAAGGATTGGGATATGACTCTAAAGGATTGGGATGTGACTCTGAAGGATTGGGATGTGACTCTGGTGGATTGGGATGTGACTCTGAAGGATTGGGATGTGACTCTGGTGGATTGGGATATGACTCTGGTGGATTGGGATTTGACTCTGAAGGATTGGGATGTGACTCTGAAGGATTGGGATATGACTCTGATGGATTGGGATGTGACTCTGAAGGATTGGGATGTGACTCTGAAGGATTGGGATGTGTCTGTGATGGATTGGGACGTGACTCTGAAGCATTGGGATGTGACTCTGATGGATTGGGATGTGACTCTGAAGGATTGGGATGTGACTGTGATGGATTGGGATGTGACTCTGAAGGATTGGGATGTGACTCTGATGGATTGGGATGTGCCTCTGAAGGATTGGGATGTGGCTCTGGTGGATTGGGATGTGACTCTGAAGGATTGGGATATGACCCTAAAGGATTGGGATGTGACTCTGAAGGATTGGGATATGACTCTAAAGGATTGGGATGTGACCCTGAAGGATTGGGATATGACTCTAAAGGATTGGGATGTGACTCTGATGGATTGGGATGTGACTCTGAAAGATTGGGATGTGGCTCTGGTGGATTGGGATGTGACTCTGGTGGATTGGGATATGACCCTAAAGGATTGGGATGTGACTCTGAAGGATTGGGATATGACTCTAAAGGATTGGGATGTGACTCTGATGGATTGGGATGTGACTCTGAAGGATTGGGATATGACTCTGGTGGATCGGGATGTGACTCTGAAGGATTGGGATGTGACTCTGGTGGATTGGGATGTGACTCTGAAGGATTGGGATGTGACTCTGGTGGATTGGGATGTGACTCTGAAGGATTGGGATGTGACTCTGAAGGATTGGGATGTGACTCTGATGGATTGGGATGTGACTCTGATGGATTGGGATATGACTCTGGTGGATCGGGATGTGACTCTGAAGGATTGGGATGTGACTCTGAAGGATTGGGATGTGACTCTGATGGATTGGGATGTGGCTCTGGTGAATTGGGATGTGACTCTGAAGGATTGGGATATGACCCTAAAGGATTGGGATGTGACTCTGATGGATTGGGATATGACTCTAAAGGATTGGGATGTGACTCTGATGGATTGGGATGTGACTCTGGTGGATTGGGATGTGACTCTGAAGGATTGGGATGTGACTCTGATGGATTGGGATGTGACTCTGATGGATTGGGATGTGACTCTGGTGGATTGGGATATGACTCTGGTGGATTGGGATGTGACTCTGAAGGATTGGGATATGACTCTAAAGGATTGGTGTTTGACTCTGATAGACTGGAATTTGGCTGCAATTAATTGGAGTTTGCTGATGATGGCTACCAGCATTCTGATGAAACCTCACTGATCTGAAATGTTATTCTAATTTTGTCTCCACAGACTCTGGCAGGCCTACGTTTCCACGTTTCCAGCATTTTATTTTTTTAGTTCAAGGATTCAAGTCCGAATGCAGAGAATAGTCTGAAATCCTGGCTGTCATTCCAATATCAACCCACAAAGTTAAGCACCAGTCCATCATAACCAAAGCAGCACTAAGAGAGTGTTCCTCTGGTGAAGATGCCCGTTCTTATCAGAAATTAAACTGTGCCTTCCCTTTCATTTGGGAGTAAAGTCTGCCATAGCACTTTATAAAGTAGAATATGGGCAATCTGGTCACTATTCATCCATCAGCTCACATGAATAAAACAGATTGTGTGTTCCTTTACATCGTTGATATTGGTGAGATCTTGTTATATGCAAAACTGCTGCCAAGTTTCCCTGTGCTATAACAGTGGCTGATTGATATCCTTCAATCTGTGAGGGATGATGGGAATGCAGCCTTATAACTCTGGTGAGGTCAGTTGAGATCACTGGCTGCACTTCTTTTGATGGCTGGACAAGCTGATTCTGGAAAGGCAAAGTTTGCCACAAGTGCCACACAGGAAACTGTCCCTTGCCGGTGGTGCAGGAGGTTCTCTACTGATGCCTTGTTTGCAGGGCTGGCATCTGCTTTGGAGCTTCTGAAACTAAATGACTTTGTGGTCCTGAATTCCTGTCCGCAGCTGGTGTCGCCATTTGCATCAATTATCAGCTAGAGTTGTTGTGATTGATGTTCAGGGCTTTCATGTCTGTTTTGACAACATACTTGAATCGAAGCTTCAGACACCCTGTTTGAAATGGGCTACCTTCCCCTACAGCATATCTTGGGTAAGGGACCATCTTCCGTCTTGTGTACATGCCCAATCCAGTGAAGTCATCTTCTCATAATTAGTACGAGCATGCTCGGCATGTTTGCCCGAGGAACAACTGTTTCACTGGTGACATTTTCTTTCCATGTGATGCCAAGGATATACTGAGCCTTTTATCTTGTTGGTGTGAGTCGTCCAGGTTTCTCTCCCACACAGCAATGTGCTGAGGCCTCATAGATCAGCATCTTGGTCCTGTAGGTCAGTCTGTTGCTCTTCCATGCTGCTTTTGGTAGTCACCCAGAGTTGGTTGTTGCCTTTCCAATACGTATGCTGAGATTATGTCAGCCATGGGTCAGCTGGTAATGCAGGTAGCACCTCTGAATCAGAGGATTCCATGCTTAAGTCCTACACCAGATCTTGAGTGCAAAAATCAAGGCTGAGTCTCCAGTGCAGCACTGACAAAGCAGTGCACTGTCAGAGGTGCCATCTTTCGGATATGAGGTTCAGCCATCTGCTGATTTGGGTGGATGCACAAGATCCCATGGTAATATAATGGTGACTATGCATCAGTATTTTATTGCCTGCAAGGTGCTTTTCGACATTCTGAGTTTATGATAGACGCTATATGAATGCAAGCTCCTTCCTTCTCCCATCGTTGATCACTGTGATGCATTGTCCTCTTGGCCCAGTACTGGTGCTGGAGGACTATTGTCTCCCAGCAACACAGAACCTCAGGAGTAACATCAATAAGAAAAAAAAAACAAACACAAGTGTAAAATATTAACCTTGATTGATCTGTAACTCCCCAACTCAAAATCCTGGAAAACTCAATTGAGCTTTTGAAACAAACCTCAAAAAGGGGGTCAAATACTCCTAAAGTCACAAGTCCATTTAGAATCTTGCACACGTCACCATGCTTAGCATTGTGTGAATTTCTGGACCATTTAACCAACTCAAAACTAGGATTGGGGCCTAGCTATGTTTCCTCCCCACACAATTGTATGGGTTACTATGGAAACTTCTTCCATGACCTCTCTGTACTTCAACCATATTAACCCCAGTCACCTACAGATAGGCGATTTGGCTCCAGGCAGCCCATAATTTTCAATTTTACACTCCAAGTGCAATAATGTCCTCCTTTTATTGCTAATCTATACATTTAATCTTGCAGCCCCTGATCCACTCACCCAGATCAATAGGCTCCCATCGCAGCTTGGAGCAGAAGGCAAACACTAGACAGTGACCAGCCTTCCGCACACCGACACCAGGATAATGTAACCCATTGAGTGCCATGAATCAAATACAAAGCTAATGAAACAGTCTTTCTGAACTGTTAAACATGACTATCTGCAAATCAAATCAGCTGTAATGTATGCATCTGAAAACCAGTGTGACTCCCGCCCTGTTAAAAAAGAAACAAAACAATTCATGCTTTTCTCTCCACCACTCCCTTTTCCCTTTTGTTTTTCCTCCCTCTGTACTTTTCAGTCAATTCTCCTCCTTCTATCTTGTTTCTATCATTCTTTTATTATTCAATAACTTTCTTCCTCTACCAATTAGCTGTGTTTTCCTCTGTTTTCAGTCTTTTATTTCCCCTCAGATACACCTTTCTCTTTGTCCGAGTCTTTATATGTTTCATCCATTTACATTTCAGTCATTTTCATTGCCCCTTGTTACCTTTTCTCTCCCACTTCTCTTTTCAAGTTTATCAGCTATAATCGCCTGTTTCTCATCCTTTCATTTTTCTCCCTCTCACTCCCTTTTCCTTTTCTCCTTATCTTTTTCTCCTTTCTCTTTCTTGCTGTCTTCCATCCTTAACTCTCTTCATTGTCCTAGAATCTCTCTCTCTCTCTCTTCCCTCCACCATTCCCTTCCACACTCTATCTCACACCTGAGAGAAAAATCAACAAAGCTACTATAGACCTGAAAAACATAGGCTTACCTCCACACTACCCCACCCCCCCATCCCACACCCCCCCCCCCACCACCACCACCACCTCTCCAGTCCAAATGATGAATTAACACACGATGAAACCTAATGAGTTTACTAAACATCAGGGATTTGGGCTAATAAGCTCACCAGGTCTGAACTAGCCAGACTTTAAAAAAAAAATGAGTATTCCCTGAACGTTTTTTGCTCGCCACATCATGACAGTTAGAACATGCTTCCAATGGATCAATTCATCACCCCAAGCAAGCCATACTCTTGGAAGGAGAGAAAGAAAGATAATTAGTGCTGGAACTGGATGGAAACACTTATATATTTCATTAAATTGCCAAACTTTACGATGAAGGTTGTCAGGTTTTCTTTCTCCTCATCGCTTGTTTCTATATTTGTGAGTGCAATTTAAAGCTAGTGAGTCCTTCATTGGAGGACATCACATACAGAGCACCAAGCTCATGGTAACTGTAAAAGAAATACATCCAGAGACAAGCAAACACTTTTACCAAGTGCCTTAACCCTTTGGAAGGTGAGAGAAGCTCTTCACTGCACTGGATGTGTGTCCGCCAACATGATATCCAGAGCTAAAAGGCTGAGATTATATAGAGAGATTGCAGAGGCTAGGCTTGTATTCCCCTGAGTGGAGGAGGTTGAGGAGAGATCTAATTGAGCTGTTTAAGGTAATTAAAGGAGTTGACCAGGCAGATAGAAATAAAGTATTTCCCCTGCAGGAGGAAGTTCGGAACAAGGAGGATTCAATCGTAAAATTCAAGCCATGGTGTTCAAGGGTGATGTCAGGTTGCACTTATTCACACAAAGGGTACTAGAAATTAAGAACTCGCTCCATCGAAAAGCTGTTGAGGCTGGGGGTCAATTTGAAACTGAGGCTGATGAGACTTTTGCTAGTTAAGGGTATTAGGGCTTATGGGACCAAGACACTTGAAGATAAGGATCAGCCATGATCTAGCTCAATGGCAGAACAGGTCTGAGGGGCTGAGTGGCCTATTCCTCTCCCTGTGTTCACTGCATTGCCAATTGTTAAAAGCGGGTGAATATTTAGAACCCTTCAGCCACAAATGTTCTGGGAACGTAGGGCAGAATTTTACTTTTCCCGCCGGTGGGCTTGTAGGCTAAGGGTGGCCGTAAAATCTCTTGGATAGTCGTCCCACTGGGTTCCCACCCACCTTGACCGCTCCGCAGTTGTACGCTGGGACAAGCGAGGCCTAGGCCAGCCCACCCTCCCTTTCCTCAGTTGAGGCCCGACTTGGCCAATTATTGACCATAAGGGCCCAGCCTCATGTTTCAGACTGGTGGGAGGAGTTCAGGGGCAGAGGGAAGCCCAAAACATAATGCTTTTTGGGCCTCAGGATTGGTGGTGGTAGGGGGTAAGTTGGTGGGGTGGGGGGTGGGGGGCAGTGCAGGTGGAGGGGGCTGCATGAGCAGCCTCCTTTTAACATTGGGCACACCACCCCCCCCACCCCGCCGCACCCACCAAAAGAATTGGCCCCGCAAGTCCTCCCTCTTTCCCATCGACTTCTCCACAAACACCCCCATGCCCTTTGGCCCACCCCATTGGGCCTCACCTCCTCACCTCGCCATGAGATTCCTGGAATCCCAGGACTTAAGACGCTGGGGGCTCCTTGCAGTTCCAGTCCTGTCCGATGCTACTTGTGACGCTACAGGGACTAGAGAGCTCCCGGACAATCAGATTGGCTGGCAGCTCTCTGAGACGGGACTTCCTCCTGAGTGAGGTTAGCGGATGTCCTACCTCCAGCCAGTTAACGCTTGTTGGAGCAGTGGATGTGTTCTCCGCCGACTCCTCAGAAGGTGGGAAGGCAAACTCTGCCATCCTAAAAATCCTGACCATAGATACCTCAGCACTTATAATAACAACTATTTGCATTTATGTATCATTTTAAACATGGTAAAATGTTCCGTGGCATGCTGGAGCATACGCAGGCAAGAATTGGCATTAAGTCAATCAAGCAAGCATTAGGACAGGTGTTCAGAAGTTTGGTCAAGGAGGTAGGTTTTAAGCAACATCTTAAAGGAGAGGTATAAGAATGGAAAGATTTAGAAAGGGAATTCCACAGCTGATGACACAGCCACCAATGGTGGAGTAAAGGAATTGGAGGGTTCCACTTAGGAAATCAGAATTGAAGAAGCACCAGGTTGTTATGGAGTTGTGGGGTTGGAGGAACTTATGGAGATAGGGAGGAATAAAGCCATGGAGGGAAGACAATGCTAAATCTGGTATTGGTGGACTGGGAGCCGATGAACAGAGAGATGGCAACATACATCAGATAGATACATGGCAGGTAGACACATGGGCGATACAGACATGCAGAGGTTGACATGTGCATCGAGGAACTGGGTAAAGTGGTGTAGCCCTCATATTACTGAACTGGTAATGTGCAGGATTACGGGGAGAAGGCGGGAGAATAGCACACAGTGGATTGCTCATTCGGAGAGCTGGTGCAGACACAACATGCCTCCTGTTCCACTGTAACAATGCTGTGAGTGCGCAGGGAATATGAGCTCATATGTCACTATGGCAGTTTGAGAATTTGCATTCGGTGTTTACTTTATATTTGAAATGGGTATTAAAAGCGTGTATCAATAAAAACTGTTCATTTTTTAATTTTTTTAAAAACCCAACTGTACCCCAACTTTTGGGAAGAAACTTGCTGCCCTTACCTGGTCAGGCCCTTATACACAGAAGGCGAAGCTAGATAAACACATGAGGAAGAAAGGAATAGAAGGATAGGATTATATGAGGGTGGATGGGAAGGAGCTTGTGTGAAGTATAAACACTGTCATAGACCAACTGGCCATAGATTTCAGTGCTGTTACTTCTGTGTAATTAATCCCGTATGTGTGTGACTCCAGTCCCACCAATGTGGTTAACCTTTCACTGCCCTCTAAGGTGGACTGAGCAAACCACTCAGGCAGGGGTGGGCAATAAGTGCTAGCTTTGCCAGCGATGCCTACACCCCCAAGACTGAATTAAAATGGAAGCAGGCAGACATCTTCCCCAGAGAGAGGAGCAGAGAGGGATTAATTCTGAGCTGATAGGGACATACATGGAGAGGCTTTGATGGGCCAGGATAGAGTGATGGAGGAAAACACCAACAGATATGAACATGGAGGAGAAGAAAAGTACACAGATTAACTAAATAAAGATTTGAATATAATCCAGCTATTTTAGCACTTGAGGCACTGTCTGGTCTATTGATCCTTAGACATTATTGACGATTGAGCAACATACTTATTGTGTGAGGCTGAATGAATAATAAATTGCCTTTTCCCATTGCCTCACTGCCCATGTGTGCAATTTAACTGAGGTGGATAGACTTGTTAGTCCCTGATCTACGAGGGCCCTGAAACTGACAAATGGATCTCCGAGAAAAGTGGGGATAGATGACAGTTTTTAAGAAGTCATCATAAAACATACTCTGAAATTTCTGCTTCGCTGTTGATTCCGAGTCTCCTCGGTTTCCAAACCTCCCTTCCCCCATCTCACTCAGAGTGCACTGTTACCCAGATAACAAATCAATTCCTCGTCCCTGCTGACTGCATGACCTTTGACCCAAAAAGCAGCCGACACAAGCTGGTGTCTTAAAATTAAAAAAACTCATTCTTCTCTCTCGCTCTCCACCTCCCTCTCACATACTCTCTTTCTCTGTGCGTTTCTGTTAGCTACTCGCTGCACGATCCCTTTTACCCTTTCTCACCTTTCATTTGTATTTGCCTCTTGCTTTCTCCCAACCTTTCTGCCCCTCCTTGCACATCATCTTAATCTGCCTCCCACTTTGTCAGTCACTGTTGCTCATTGCCCCTCACTGTCTGACATTCTGCCTCATTGTCTCTCTTTCTTTCACTGTCTCATTCTCTCATATACTTAACCTCACTATCCCTCACTCTTTATCTCTCGCAGGTGCTCACTATCAATCTGTCTCACTCTTTCACTGTCTCTCACTTTGTCTCTCAATCCATCTCTCACTATCTCACTCCATCTCACTCAGTCACGTGCCATCTCACCTGTCTCTCACTGTCTCACTTCATCACTGTCCCTCCCACTGTCACACACTATTACACTATCTCACTGTCACAATCTCACTCCATCGCTCATTCAGTCAGGTATCATCTCAGACTCTGTCTCTCACTGTCTCACTCCATCACTGTCCCTCCCACTGTTGCTGTCTCTCACTCTGTCTCTGTTTATAGCATTGATTCTCAGTTACATTGTCTCCTTTTCTCTTTGTCCTATTCTTCATTCAGTCTCTCTTTCTCTCTCTCTCTCACACACACACATATACACTCTCTCTCTCTATCTCACTCTTTTGAACTCTATCCCCTTTCTTGCTGTCCTTTCATCTCTCTCTCGCACATAAATCTGTCATTCCCCTCTTCCCCTGGTCCCGTCTCTTTTCTCTCTGAAAACTAGCTTTCACAGTATAATTCTCAGTTTGGGCGATAACTATTGCCTGGTGCATTCTCCATGACAATGCCTCAACCAATCAGAATCCACTTGCCAACCAATCAGCACCCTTTTCTCACGCAGTATAAATTGTTGCTCAATTTGAAATCTGGCACCAGGACCCATCTATCTTGATGAGGGTGAGATGAAAATTTTGACAGTAAGTCTCTTTATTCAACAATACTCAAGTCCTGCATTACCAAGCAACTATTTCTCAGCTTAGTTCAATACCACAACACTCCTGCCTGAAGTATTTAACAAGTGTTGAAACAAGAGCCAGAGGGGTCATGGAATGTCACCAGCCACACAAGATTCAGTCACATGTTTTAACATGATCACCTCACTGTACAAACCATCATGCGGTATCTCTCACAGAAACATAGGAACATAAGAAGGTCATTCAGCTCCTCGAGCTTGTTCTGCCATCCAATCAGGCCATGGCTGAATTTCATCTTGACATCATTACCTGCTTTGGTTCCAACACCTTTAATTTTCCTTGCCCAGAAATTTTCAATTGACATCCAGCCTCAAAAGATTTCTGGGGGAGAGAATTCCAGATTTCCATTCCCCCTTTTTGTGAAGAAGTGTTTCCTGACATCAGCCCTGAATGGTTTACCTCCAATGTTAAAGTTATAACTCCTTATTATGGACTCTTCCTATCAGAGGAAACAGTCCTTATCTTACATATCAAATCCTTTAATCATCTTAAACACCTCAAATGAATCATCCCTTAATCAGCAGTGCCACCCTAATTCTATATGGCCAAAGGAATAATCATGTCAAGGCCTAGTAATCAACATGCAAATCCCACTGTTTGACAGGGAGAAGAGTTATATTGAACTGCCAGGGTGGTGTGGATCCGATTGGTATGAATATCTCTTTCAAATATGACTTTGATGATGTTTACAACTGGCACTTGGTGACAGGAAGAGATACTTGTATTCATAAAGCACCTTTCATGACCAGTGTGCATCCCAAAGCACTGTATAGCCAATGAAATACTTTTGAAATGCTGTAATGCAGAAACAAGGCAGCCAATTTGCGCACAGGCAACTCCCATAAACAGCAATGTGATAATGACCAGATAATATGTTCTTTAGCGATGTCTGTTGAATCATAAATAGGTGCCAGGACATCAGGGGATAACTCCACTGCTCTTCCCTAAAATGGGATCTTCAACATCCACCTGAGTAGGCAGATGGAGCCATGGTGTGAAGTCTCACCAAAACAATAGCAACTCCAGCAGCGCAGCACTCCTCAGTCCTGCACTTTAATGTTAGGCTTGAATCTTATGCTCAAGCCCCTAGATTGGGGATTGAACCCAGAGCCTTATAACACAAAGGTGCAACCAACTGACCCACAGCTGACACTCTAATGCAACGGGGTTTATGACTGGACAACCCAAAGCACTTCACATCCACTGAGGTATATTTGTATTCTGATCAATGTTGTAATGTGAAAAATGCAACAGCCAACATGCACACATCAAAATCCCACAAGCAGCAGTGAGATAACCTACTTTTTGAGTGACGTTGATTGAGGGGTAAATATTGGCTGGGACGCCTGAGCAAGCTCTCCTACTCTTCTTTGAAATAGTGCCATCAGATCTTTGATACCCACTGGAGAAAGTAGACGGGCCTCAATTGAACATCTCATCTGGAAGAAGGCACCTGTGACCGTGCAGCGCTCCTTCAGCACTGCACTGGGAGGGCCGGCCAACGCCGCACAAGTCACTGAAGAGGGCCTCAGAACCTACATCCTTACAACTCAGAGGCCAGCATGGTACCAACTGAGCCATAGCTGATACAGAAATCTCCAGCTTCCCCATCAATGACACCCTTGGCCCTTTAGCACAAACACATCACCGAGGATAATTTCAACGCAGGAAAAATAAACATGCACAATTAGAAGAATAAGTCTGGGGGGATCTTGGCTTCCACCCTAAGGACATTTAATCATTTGTAACCTGCCTGAGATGCTACTTGGATACTAAGCCTGCTGTCTCATTAGAGGTAAAGGACCATATAACTGTCCCTATCCCTATATCGCTGCTGTTTTCATATTGATATATTGTACTTAATGACCACACACTTGCGAGAGGCACTGAACAACAGGCTTCAGCCAAAGACAGCAAAAAAAAAACAAACAAGGAAAAGGAACAAAAGGGAAAATATACGGTGTGCAGTGCAAAGACATCAGGGAACTATGAAATGCCAACCTGTTGATTTACAAACCTTGTCTAATTTGAAACAAACTTGGGGAAAGAGAGGATGGATTCCAGTCATTAGTCGCTTCTCAAAAGGCTGGTGATGCTAGTAATATGTAAGGAGGCTGAGAGATGTCACTCGTTTGGAAGATTTATTCGCTGGTTTAGGGCTGTGAGGAAGCACAGTTGTAAATTCCACTTGCTTCCACCCTAAAAGCAGCATCGAGCGCTGTATGTGGAGAAGTGCAGCTCCCTCAATAATTTGTGGTCTCGGCGTTTACAGGGCAGGATTATTGCAACTGAGAGACAGCGGTTTGTAACCAAACCAACATGGAGTGAGGCCTTTTGGAAGCAAGGATAAGGTTTTCAACTCCAGTTGGACATATTCCTGGAGATGTCATCACATAGCCAAAGCCCCTCCCCTACACTATCGCCATTGGCTGCTCATTTGTGATCGACCATCTTTGCACGCCAGTTGGAAAGTGAAAAAGGTCCTCACTATTCGTCTGTGGACTGTAAGTCAAAGAAACTTGCTTCCCTGGTCCAACATCTATATAGTTAGAAAAAGATCTATACTTTTTCCATTGCCTCGATGATTTCCTTTTCCCAGGTTGTGTGTGTTCATTGCCTCTATGATATTCTCCAGGCTTAGCTCACAACAGTGTCCTGGGGAGGAGTTTTTAGTTGCAGGAGACTCCAGGGCAGTTCTGGAGGGTTGGCAACCATCATCATCATCATCATCATCATCATCATCAACAGGTTATTTATTTAAAATCAACTTCTGCCATGGCCAAAGCTCCCCAAAGCCTGTCCACCATCTACAAGCCACAAGTCAGGAGTGTGATGGAATACTCCCCACTTGCCCGGATGAGTGCAGTTCCCACAACACTCAAGAAGCTTGACACCATCCAGGATAAAACAGCCCACTTGATTGGCACCACATCCACAAATATTCACTCCCTCCACTACCGACACAGTAGCAGCAGTGTGTACCATCTACAAGATGCAGTGCAGGAGTGCAAGGCTCCTTCGACTGCACCTTCCAAACCCACAGCCACTACTATCTAGAAGGACAATGGCAGCACCACCACCTGGAAATTCCTCTCCAAGCCTGACTCGGAAATATATCACCGTTCCTTCATTGTCGCGGTGTCAAAATCCTGGAACTCCCTCCCTAACAGCACTGTGGGTGTACCTACACCACAGGGACTGCCACCGGACAATAAATAGATGGGCAATAGACAGCAATAAAGGCTGGCCTAGCCAGCGAGCTCACATCCCATGAATGAATTAAAAAAGGGCTGAATTGAGGTAAATGATAGCAAAATACTGTGGATGCCGGAAATCTGAAATCAAAACAGAAAAGGCTGGAAAAACTCAGTCGGACTGGCAGCATCTGTGGAGAGGGTAACAGAGCTAACATTTCGAGTCCATCTGGAGAAGTCATACAGGCTCGAAATGTTAACTCTTGACATGAAGAGACATTAATGTATATAATGTTATTGGAAATTTTTTTTAAAATGGAGTTCTAGTGGGATCTGTGTCTATGTGTGTGTCTGTGTGTGTCTTAATTGGATTAAAGCCAGCTAATCTGGGTGCTCTGATGTACAGGAATTTTGAGGTATTAATTAGGTCAATGCAAGGAGGGTAGAAGGTAAAGTTTAAAATTTGCATTTGTTAAAAGACACCGTTCAAGACTGCGGATAAAATCTTACACCTAGAAAACACCAAGCAATATGTTTATATTTTTTGTAAAACTAAATTAAATAGTTATTAAAACAAGATTGCAAACACATACATATGTCTAGAAAATTACTACTATAATAACTACAAAAATCCCCTAATTACACCCCTGTTAAGGCAACAGTGAAACTCATAGACTTAAACAGACCTCTGGCAAAGCACACCCTGAGCAGTTGCATTCAAAATGAGTTTCTTTCAGCTCTGGGTCCTTGCAGACAGACTTGGGGCTTACAGGCTGGAGGCTTCTGACACTTGTTGGACCTTAAAATGCCTCTACCTTCACACACAATCTCCTTTCTCATTTAGACAACTTTCTCTTTGAATGTAAATTTTCCATTGTACCTCTGGGCTTTTAACATTACCTCTTCTAACAATAACATCCTTTCATTCCACCAATTCTATTAGTAAGTTGAAAAAAAAACGCATTGCTTGGCGACTTCTAGCTAGCATTATAGGCGTCAATATCTCTTCATGACACCATGTTTCTCTCTCCACAGATGCTGCCAGGCCTGCTGAGTTTTTCCAGCACTTTCTGAATTGAGGTAAGTTTTACAATCAACTATTTTTCAGGTAAAATACGAAAGTGGAAAAAATGATAGAAACAGTAAGAGTTATATAATGCATTGATCAATGGTAGCATTGGGTGGTACAATGGGTTAGACCATGACCTTTGAGTTCAGATTTCAGCTGATGTGTTACCAGCACTCTGAGCTAGGGTCCATAAGACCATAAGACCATGGGCAGAATTTTGCCCTTGTTGGGCAGGCTTGCAACCACCCCGCCCTGGGATTGGCACCGCATTGTAATTTCACACTGGTGGGCCAATTAAGGCCCGCCCAGCATGAAACGCATGCGGCAGTGCTCAATGCTGCCTGTGCAGGAAGGGGGTGGAAGAGTGAGCCGGCCGAGTGTGAACTTCGCCCATTCGCACACAAGTGAGCGCTACATAATCTCCCTGAGGCATTTAGCTCCTCAATTCTTCCTGCCAAAGTGCATAGCCTCACATTTTCCCACATTAGATTCCATCTGCCAAGTTTTTTGCCCACTCACTTAACCTGTTTATATCTCTGTAGACTCTTTGTGTCATCCTCACCGCTTGCCTTCCAACCTATTGTTGTGTCATTCGCAAAATTGGCGATATTACATTCACTTCCCTCATCTAAGTCATTAATATATATTGTAAATAATTGTGGCCCCAGCCACAATAATTGTGCCCCTGTGGCACTCCACTAGCTACAGGTTGCTATTGTGAAAATGCCCCCTTATCCCAACTCTCTGTCTTCTATTAGTTAGTCAATACTCTCTCCATGCTAAAATACTACCCCCAACACCATAGACTCTTACCTCATTTAGTAGCCTTATCGAACACCTTTTGGAAATCTGTCCTGCTTGTTACCTCCTCAAAGAGTTCTAATAAATTTATCAGGCGTCATTTCCCCTTCATGAAGCCATGCTGACTCTGCTTGATTATATTATGAATTTCTAAATGCTCTGCTATTACATTTTTAATAATAGACTCTAACATTTTCCCAATGATGCATGTTAAGCTAACTGGCCTATGGTTACCTGTTTTTTGTCTCCCTCCCTTTTTGAATAAGGATGTTATATTAGCAAATTTCCATTCCTCTGGGACTTTTCCAGGATCTAAGGATTCTTGGAAGATTACTACCAATGCAGCCAGTATCTCTGTAGCTACTTCCTTTAATATCCTAGGATGCAACCCATCAGGTCCAGGGGATTTATCAGCCTTCAGACTCATTAATTTCCCTAATACTTTTTCTCTGGTGAGAGTTATTGTATTTATTTCCTCCCCAACTTTTGCCCCTTGATTATTTAGTATTTTTGGAATGCTATTAGTGTCTTCTACCATGAAGACTGATGCAAAGTATTTATCCAACACCTCCACCATTTCCTGGTTCCCCATTATTATTTCTGCAGACTCATTCTCTATGTTCACTTTGGCCTCTCTCTTCCTTTTTATATATTTACAGAAGCTCTTACTGTCCATTTTTATATTACTTGCTAGTTTACCCTCAAAGATTATTTTCTCCCTCTTTATTCATTTTTTGGTCATCTTTTGTTGGTTTTTAAAACTTTCCCAATCCTCTGGCTTACCACTAATCTTTGCCACGTTGTATGTATTTTTTTTTCAATTTGATGCTCTCCTTAACTTCCTTGGTTAGCCATGGTTGATTTATCCTCTTCCTAGAATCCTTCTTCCTAACTGGGATATATCTATGTTGTGAGTCATGAACTACTTTCTTAAAAGCCTGCCATTGTTCATCAAACGCCTTTTCTGCTAAACTCCTTTCCCAGTCCACTTCAGCAAACTCTGCCTTCATTCCTTTGTGATTACCCTTATTCAAGTTTAGCACAGTTGTTTCTGACCCAAGTTTCTCACTCTCAAACTGAATGCTAAATTATACCATGTTATGGTCACTGTTTCCAGGGGGATCTTTTACTCTGAGATCATTTATTAAATATGCCTCATTACACATTGCCAGATCCAAAATAGCCTGATCGCTGGTTGGATCCACAACATATTGTTCCAGGAACCTGTCCCAAATACATGCTATGAACTCTTGCTCGTGGCTACCTCTGCCAACTTGATTTTCCCAATCTACTTGAAGATTAAAATCACCCATGATTAATGTACTGGTTTTTTTACGTGCCCTCATTTTCTCATGATTTATTTTCTGTCCTACAGTATAGCTACTGTTAGGGGGCCTATAGACTACTCCCACCTTATTCTTCCCCTTGATATTTCTTACCTCCACCCATTTGTATTCTACATCTTCCGATCCAAGATCATTTCTTGCTATTGTACTTATTCCATCTCATACTAACCAAGCTACCCCACCACCCTTTCCTTCCTGCCTGTCCTTTCAAAAAGTCACATACCCCTGAATATTTAGTTCCCAGCTTTGAGCTCCTTGTAACCATGTCTCTGTAATGACTATAAGATCATATCCATTAACCTCTATTTGTGCAGTTAATTCATTTATTTTGTTCCAAATATTGCATGCATTTAAGTAAAGAGCCATTATTTTTGCCTTTTCACCATTTTTTCCCCCTTTGACCCTATTGCTGCTTTTCTTACGTTGGTGCACTCTGTCCCTTCCTGTTGCACTCTGGGTATCATTACCTAAATAGCTGCCCTGCAATGCTGCCATATTCTTTTGCTTTGTAAGCCTACGTATCCCCTCTCCAGAAACCTCCTCCCTTCTATTTAGTTTAAAGCCCTCTCTATAGCCCTAGTTATTCAATTTGCCAGGACACTGGTCCCAGCACTGTTCAAGTGAAGCCCACTCTTTTTTAAAATGAAGTCTCCCCACTCTTTTTAAAATGAAGTCTCCCTGCTCTCCGCACTCTTTTTAAAATGAAATAACCCGTTCTTTTTTAAATGAAATCTCCCTGCTCTTTTTTCAATGAAGTCTCCCCGTTCTCCTGGCTCTTTTTTAAAGGAAATCTCCCTGCTCTTGGTGTTCTTTTTAAAATGAATTTTCCCCACTCCCTGCACTCTTTTTTAAATGAAGTCTCCCCACTCTCTGTGCTCTCTTTTAAATCGTCTCTCTTGCTCCCTGCCCGTCTCTCTCGCTCCCTGCCCGTCTCTCGCTCCCTGCCGTCTCTCGCTCCCTGCCCGTCTCTCGCTCCCTGCCCCTCTCTCGCTCCCTGCCCCTCTCTCGCTCCCTGCCCCTCTCTCGCTCTCTGCCCGTCTCTCGCTCTCTGCCCGTCTCTCTGCTCTCTGCATTCTTTTTTAAATGAAGTCTCCCTGCTCTTTGTGCTCTCTTTAAAATGAGTTCTCCTCGCTTTTTTTAAAATGAACTCTGTAGTCCTGTAGTTTCAAGTTGAAATCAGGCGTGGAGCCAAGATTTGAGGTAATAAGGTGGCTAGAAATGGAAAATATTCAAGGGGTTGGATTTTCTTCTGTGAGTTTTTCACGGACACATTATTTTTCAGCCTGGTGAAACCAGATCTGCTGGCTTGAAGGTGGCAGGTGTCTGAAATCCAGCTAAAGTGTTCAATCTGGACTGACACTGCCACATGGTGGGAGTGCTATGCTGTCAGGCATCCTGTCCTTTTGGATCGCGTGTTGAACTGAGGCACTGCGTATGCTAATTCAAGAAGAGAATTATCCACATCTGGCCCCGCCAACATTCCCACCCTCAGGCAAATTTACCAAAAGAACAGATTAGGCTAGTTACACATCTCAGTGGATAGCTCTTTCACCTCGGAGTCAGAAGGTTGTGGGTATACACTCCTCTCCAAAGATTTGAGAATGTAATCTGACATTCCACTGCAGTACTGAGGGAGTGCTACACTGTCAAAGATGCCATTGTTCGGATGGGATGTTACACTGAGCCATCGTCTACCCTCTCAGGGGGATGTGAAAGATCCTACGACACTGCTTTGAAGACAAGCAGGGGAGTTCTCCCTGGTGGCCTGGTCAATATTTATCCCTCACCTGACATCACACGAAGAGGTTATCGGGTCATTATCATGTTGCTTTTTCTGGGGTCTTGAAGTGAAGTCACTGTAGTAATGTAGGAAATGCAGTAGCCAATTTGGACACAGTAAGATCCCATAAACAGTGGCGAGGTAAATTATCAAATAATCTGTTTTTAGTGATGTTATTCTGAGGGAATAAATATTGGTTGGGACACTGGGGAGAGCTCCCATGCTCCTCTTCGAAATAGTGCTGCGGGACCTTTTTCATCTTCCCAAGGGAGCAGATGAGGTGTCGATGTAGTATCATAATCTAAAGGCCAAAGCCTCCAGCAGTGCAGCACTCCCTCAGTGCTGCACTACAGTGCCAGCACAGAATGTTACACCACTGTTCAAGTAAAGGGGGAAGTCAAAATCCAGGTAACTGTATAACAGTAAGCTTCGCGGTTACTGTAGTGAAACTGCTGAAGACCCCAATAAAATGCAGAGTGGATGATCCATCTCGGTCTCCTCTGGAGGTCCTCAGCACCACATATGCCAGTCTTCAGCCAATTCGATTCTGTGTGTCTGTGTGTCTGTGTGTGTCTATGTCTGTGTGTGACTTAACTGAATTAGTCTGGGTGCTCTGATGTCAGAAGAGAAGTTAGGTTTGAAATGTTAATCAGGTAAACATGGGGAAGTTTAGAAACATAGTTGTCGAGGGAACATTTTCATTTTTTGAATAAACCAGACTAGAATGTTTTCAAAAGAGGGAGTGAAATGTGTCCCCTAGCCAGGTGAAGTTTAGAAACAGTGTATTTATTTTTCCCAAGGATACTGGTAAAACTTAGTGCTATGAGAGATTTTTATTATCAGGGAGATAAAGTCCAAAGGCATAGTGAATTGCATAGTTTGCATTCAAAGAGGAAGGTATGTATAAAGGAGAGAAGATTGTTTATAAGGGAAGGCATTTTAAGATCTTACAAGAGTGAAAAAGTCTTCAGCATCTATGTCTCAAGCTGCTGTCTTCAAAGGACCGAAGTTAAGAAAACTCATTTGGACTTTGTCTTGTTCAGGGTTTCATGTTTCTTTGCCTGGGTCTTTTAAAATCTATGTGTCTTACAAAAGTGTAACTGGGAGTTCGATTGATTAGGGGGGTTAGAGGTTATCTTGGTAGTAATTTGTAGATCTAGGTATGTATTTAAAAATCAATTCTCTTATTAATAAATGTTAACTTGGTGGTCTTATTCCTATTGAATTTAAGGCAAGCATCTCGAAAATTATACAAACTGCAAAACAAGTTGTGGCAGTTGTTTCAAGTTTCCCTTTGGGATTTGAACAACTCAGCGTTTACCATCGGCTGTGCCATAACACCATGTGAAATCAAGAAACAGCTGAAGGCACTGGATACTGCAAAGGATATGGGCCCTGACAATACCAGTTCTCTTCATTCCCCTTTCTTCACCCACCTCTATAACCGATCTTTAAATGTTGACATGATCTCGGTTTCAATCACTGACTCTAAAAGTGAATCTCACAGCCTCACAGCTCGCTGTGCAGAAGTGTCTCCATTTTATTATCCCAATGTGACTAAGTGGCTAGTTCCTATTTCGGTGCTTCCCAAAATTTAACACCTGGGGCAGAATTTTGCCTTTGTCGGGTGGGCTCGGCGAAGGCGGCCGGGAAGCTGACCCGCCCGTGATCAGGGGCCGGTCTGCGACTTCACACTGTGCGCGGGGAGGAGAGGAGGGCGAACGGGGAACTTTGCGCAAGCGCGCGAGTGAGCGCTTGAAAATCTCCCTGCGGCACAGAGCTGCCTCACGGAGACGAAGAGTTTTAAAAATTAGAAATAAAGATGTTAAAAATGTTATAAAACATGTCCCCTCGTGTGACTCTGTCAAAAATTATATTTTATTTTTAACTGGAAACCTCATCCGCCCGTGGATGAGGTTTCCGAAAAAAAATGCAAAGGCCGCTCGGCCTTTTCGCCTGCCCGCCTCCCAGCCCACCACCCAACACTTTAGCGGCCTTAACCGGCCTTTTAATAGTCGGCGGGCGCGCTGCCGATTCCCACGCGCGCCTGCCAACCGAGCTATCGCACGACTGCGTGTTGACGTCAGGATGCTCACCCGACGTCACCGCGTGTCATTTCACGCTCAAGCGGGTCAGGAGCGCGCCCACCCACTCAGCAAAAAATTCTGCCCTTGAAAATTAACGTGACGCCAAGAAAAACAAAACAGCGATGAAGCAGCATAATAACATTGAGTATATGAAGTTCACGTATTACAGGTCAATAGGTATATCCTGTAAATTGAAATTCAGTATCTCAAAGTACTTTGTGAAAATTTTATGTACTCGTGTAGCTTTCAGGCAAGCTATCCATATTTCTCAGTGACTGAATATTCAATGCCGTCTTCCCCCCCTATGCCAACGCACACATGCGTGCATGCTCCTCCCCACACAGCACGCAGGTCACCTGGTACTGGGCAGCAAGGAGGCATGGCAATTCGGAAAGCCCATGTCCCAGCCAGTGTGTTTTTTTTTAATTAGGACAGCACTTACTGCCCATCCCTAACTGCCATCGAAGAGTCAGCCACATTACTGAGAATCTGGAGTCACATGTAGGCCAGGCCAGGTAAGGAAGGCAGATTTCCTTCCCCAAAGGGGCGTGAGTGAACCAGATGGGTCTTTACGACAACTGGCAATGGTTTCACGGTCATCATTAGACTTTTAATTCCAGGTTTTTATTGAATTCAAATTCCACCATCTGCTGTGGTGGGATTAAGAACCAGGGTCTCCTGGGTCTCTGGATTACTGGTCCAGTGACAATACCGCTACGCCGACTCCTCCCTGGCTGATTCACCAACCACATGTTCCTGTTGTACCACCAGCTGTAGCCCTTAAAGAATTTTATATTTTCCTAACGTTTTTTAATTAAAACTTGCCATTCTTGTAAAGTTCCACCCCCACCCCCAGTAAACTGGTGTAAACTGATACTGGGGGAAAAGCTGCGCCAATAATCCTCTTCAGATTGGACCATTTAATACTGTGGTTAGGCAGGTTACTCCCCCACCAAAACCCTAACCCGCACCCTCTGTCACCACCCACGTACTCAACAATTTAAAGGCGACTGCTCCTCAGCCTCCAGTTATTTCTTTCCAGGTCAGTTGGTTTGTTCACTGACCTTCCTATCTCTCAGCGCACACCAGTTTTCAATGTGGATCAAGGAATAGGAACTCCTGAGGCTGTGAGTCCCCCGGCACGCGACTTTTCAAAATGCTCTTGAGAGATAAAAAAAAAAAAAATTCCTGGGGGTCAGGCTGCCAGAGTTGAGATCGGACCCAGAGGAAAGATTCAGCGGGAGAGAGCGAGGAAGTGGGGGAGGAGAAAATCAATCATTTACACTTGTTGTTCACCGTATTAGCACCGGGCGGGACTCTCCTCACACACTCGGAGATAGAGAGGCTGAGACACGAGCAGGGCAAAGGCAGGGCCGACTGCTGCCTGGGCCTCGGTACAGGGCGCAGGCTCGAAAGATGGAAGCCCGCAGCTGCATCTGCTATTACAATCACCCCCCATTAGGGGGCGGTTGCGACCCACAGTTTCAGAACAGCCGCCTTATCTGTAACTCTAGATCCATTCTGACCAACATCTTCCCCTGTTGTCATACAGTCTCTGTGCAGGACAATGGTTAATGACAATGACAGCTGTACAGTGACCCCTGCCAGAACTGGGTACAAGGTTGTCAAACCAGCACATTCACCTCAGTGTATCCCTCTGACCTATTCCTAATCTGCCCTTTTGACTGCAGCCATATACTGGATTAATGCTTTCATTGGCTAATCCACTATATCCCCTGGTTCCACTGTCCAATGGTGTGCTTATTTGTGCTGGATGCATTTTGTCGGTCACGACGTAAGAAAATAAGTGAACAACTGATATCGGTGAAACACTTGAGTTTCACTATTTTAATTTAAAACACTCTCTAATCCTACCCATAACAGAAATAAAAACAGAAAATGCTGGAGAGTGAAGCAGAGTTAATGGCCAGGATCTTTAGGTCGGAGAGCGGGGAAGGGGGGGTGAGGGCAGGACCCACTCGCCGGCGTGTGAAATGACGCGGGCTGACGTTGGGCGGAACTCCCGACGTCACCCCGCCCCATTTCAATTTTCAGGTCAGCGGGGGTGCAGCCGAATCGTCTGTGCACCCGCCAACCTGTCACCGGCCTATTGAGGCCATTCAAAAAGTAATCGACATAATTAATGGGCCTGCCCGTCCAACCTTAAGGGTTGTTGGCTAGGCCGAGAGCAGTGGCGGGCTTCAGAGAAAGCCTGAAACCTCATCCACGGGTGGGATGAGGTGTCATGAGGGTTTTTACAAATGTAACGATTTGATTTAAAGTGATGGACACGTCCCAACTCATGTGACAGTGTCACATGAGGGGACATGTCAGGGAAATTTTGTTTGTGCACCTTTACCATTTTTAAGTTTGGCGCCAATCTCCCTGAGGCAGCTCTTAGCCTCAGGGAGATGAATGTGCTCTTTCACCCGCGTGTGCAAAAGAGCGCACTCTCGGCTGAAGGAATACCATCCCCCCACCGCCAGCACAGGGAAGAGATAGCGCTTCCTGGTGGACATCACACTGGGCAGGCATTAATTGGCCCGCCCACGTAAAATGGTGGCGCTCCCCCAATCGGGGGCGCCAATCAGAGGCGCGCCTGCCCGCGTCCACTCCTGAACTTCCCGATGTTTCAGACCTGATAAAAGGTTATTCCCCTGCAACGTTAGCTCTGTTTCTCACTCCACAGCTGCTGTCAGACCTGCTGAACATTTCCAGCATTTTCTGTTTTTATTTCAGATTTCCAGCGTCTGCAGTTTTACCTTCACACATAAGTGACTGCAGCTTTTACTTGACTCACTACAATACTACACAAAACTCACTCCAACACGTAACACACTCCAGTCCTGCACAAGTCACACTCTGGTACAGTACACAACACACTCTGATGTGGAAAACTTGAGGATAACCTATTTATCAAAACGGGGATGCATTATAATATCGAGAGCTGAAGGTTCAACACTTTGATACACTCTCCTAGTAACCTCTATAGCTTCGGGAGTAATTCTTCATTATATAATCTGAAAAACACTATTATTTGTGTTTCTATTAATAGACTAGGAAATTCATCATGGGTTAGAGATGTCATTTAATTATCCCACTGCACTGAGCGCCTGATATACAGGGTTAATTGTTTTAATAGAAGAGTTTCACTGTTGCTATGGATTCTGGGATTGATTTCCTCCATTAATGCCTGCTGGTTCCCTCTGTTCTCCAGTGACAGAAGGCAAGGGCAAACACCAGCAAATACGACAACAGATAGGCAGCAAGGAACAAACAGAAATATATATTAAAACAACAGGAAATAAGAGACAAGGGGACAAGAGAGCAGATAAATTCACCCCCTCCGCCCCCCCCCAGTGCCATTAACGCAGGATGACTAGGCTGTTCTGAACATTGGCACATTTCAAAGAAATGCAGGGGTTTTCTCCCTGGTCTTCTGGCCAATATGTATCCCTCCACCAACACCAGTAAACCACATTATTTGATCATTATCGCATTGCTGTTTATGGGAGCTTACTGTGCACAAATTGGCTGCTGAGTTTCCTAAATTACAAAACTGACTACACTTCAAAGGTACTTAATCGGCTGCAACATCCTCAGTTTGTGAATGGTGCCATACAAATACAAGTCTTTCTTTCTATGACAACCCAAAACTTTGCCACCCGTATCTTAATCATGCTAAGCCCCATTCACCCATCACCCTGTGCTCGCTTGCTGACCTACATTGCCTTGATTTTAAAATACTCATCCATGTTTTCAAACCTCTCCATGGTCTCACCCCTTCCAATCTTTGTAGCCTCCATGACATAGCTGTGCTCCTCCAATTCTGGGCTCATAGAATTCATCATAGTACAATAGGAGGCCTTCAGCTCATCATGTCCAGGCAGGTTCTCTGCAGAGCAATCCAGTCAGCCCCACTCCCCCACTCTACTCCCACAGCCTGACAAGATTATTTCCCAGGAGTGTCCATCCAATTTCATTTTTAAATCATTGGTTGTCCCCGAATGCACCACGCTTGTAGGTAGCAAGTTCCAGGCCCATCCCTGATTTTTTTCACTCCTCCATTGGCAACCGTAGCTCCAGCTGTCTAGGCCAAGAGCTCTGAAATTCTCTCCCCTAAACGCCTCCTCCCTCGAGGATCTCCTTACAATCTACCTCTTTGACCAAGCACAACCTGAACTAATATCCGCTTCTGTGGCTCGATCCTGATGAAGCACCTGTTCTTTACCACTTCAAAGTTGCTACATAAATCTAAGTTGTTGCTCATATATTAAGACCACCTGCCTGCTTACTGTGGCTCGTCTGACAGAGACAGTGACCTCTCTTAATCACAGGAAGAAAAGAAATGTAAAATATCAAAGAATTTTTTTGTTTCCTCGCTCTTGTTTGTTTAAAAGACCAGCTCGTCATTTGTCAAAATGTAATACGTTATTGGGGGTGATGTGGCAGCGTTCCAATACACTGCTCATGTCTGAACGTTATGTGGAGAGAGTGGAGAAGCTGGGATTGCTCTCCTTAAGAGCAGAGAAGGTTAAAGGGAGATTAAACAGTGGTGCTCAAAATTGTGAAGGATTTTGATAAGAGTTATGGAGAAAAAATATTTGCATTGGAAGGAGGGTTGGAAACCAATGACAGAGATTTAATATAATTGGAAAAAGAACCAGAGGGAGATGAAAAAAATTCTTTTTAACACAATTATTTGCTGTGATCTGGAATGCAGCTCCTGACAGAAGCAAATTCAACAGTAACTTTCAAAACAGAACTGGATATTTACTTGAAAAGCAAAAAGTTATAGGTCTATGAGAAATGGGCAGGGGAAATGAGACTAATTGGATAGAGCTAGCAGAGGCATGATGGACTGAATGGTCTTCTTCTGTGCTGTGCGACTTTGTGATTCAATAGGTACCAAGTATCCAGCTATCCCTCTCCATTCTCCCAAGGGATCATTAATCGGGCGAGGGTGAGAACCCATCTAAGCATGTTATAAATCAGATTGACATTAACAATTAAACCAAACCTGGTTTTACCGTTTCCTCCAAATCACTACTGAAATGTGCCTTTAATTGGAATCTAACTGCAGGTAAGATTTACGATGTGATTAGCTGGTTTGTTTTGGTATGTCTCTCCTTCCCAGAGTTTATAAGAATTGACAATGCCCCTTGAGCAGCCTAGGCCCTGGGTCCTGGAATTCCCTCCCTAAACCTCTCCAGCTCTCTACCCTCTTTCAAGATGCTCGTTAAACCACATTTACTGCATTAAAGGCGCTCCATTTTGTAAGGTATTTTTGCTTGGTTCTTTCATTGGCTGTGCTGAGGGCTAAGAGGTATGTCCTTCCTAAGACAGAGGATTTAACTTTTCTTGATTGCACATTACTGCTGTTTTCACGTACAATTGAGGTGAGTAAAGCTTCTGTCCCCGGTCTCAGTGAAAATTTTATAGCGTCTTCAAAGTAATGGGTTTGTAAATAAACTAATTCTGCCCCTGCTGTTTCCAAGCACAGTCCAGCTGCTTCTAATTTCAAGGCTTAAGCATTTCTCAAACCACATGTTCAAGGAAACAGGCTCCAAACCTCTGAGCGTTTATTTTTCTTTCCAGTGTCCTATCCCCTCCTTCCCAGTGGGCTCAGAACCCTGCCAGATTCCAACTCCTTGAGCGCTGGCAGCACTTTGCTACCTTTCCATGTTTTAATTCCGAGACTTGTGTATCCACAGGCTATTCGGTCATAGGGTTCAGGATAATGACTGAGGTCAATCAGGTTCCCTTCCACCCATGATCACTTTCCCCTTTTCTCCAGGCATGATCCCTGGTTGATTTTGCTTCCCCAGCCCTCAGTTTAGGACAATTACAGCACATTTACCTTCTTCACCTATCCCAGGTGGGATCAGCAACAATGACAACATCTTGCATTTATACAGCACCTTTATAATGAAATGTCAGGCCCTGTCTACGAGGCTGCTGATAAGGCCAATCTTATAGCGCATGGAATCCCAATGCGAATATTGACCGGTGAAGGCAGGCTTTCAGTAGACAGCAATAGAGAACAATAGAGAGTTCATTGGATTGCTCCATTTCAAAGATGAATTTGAGGGCAGGATCAAGCCCATTGAGGTGTGTAAGGAAATCCTTACATGCAGCTGTGGATTCGAATATTGCAAACTTATCATCTATGTATCGTAAATATGCATGGGGTGAGAGTGATACCAAACAGAGTGAGCTGCTGAACCACATAAGGAAACATTAAAGAAGGTGACCAGTAGCTTATTTCAAAGGGATAGATTTTAAGGAACACCTTGAAAGAGGGAAGAAAGGAAGAGAGGCAGAAAGCTTTAAGGTTGGAATTCCAGAGCTTAGGGTCTCCGATTGATTAGCAAGTGGACTCTGATTGGTAGAGGCTTTGTCACAGGAATGCATCAAGGAACACCTTCCAACTAAACAAAGCTTGCAGCACAGCTATTCCCTGGTGCATTCGCCCAATGCAATGCCTCATCCAATCAGAATCAACTTGCCCAGCTTGAATTTCAACAAAAACCCGGGGGACAACTGTTCCCTGGTGCATCCTCCATGGCAATACCTCTACCAATCAGCACACTTTACTCATTACGTATAAATTGATGTTCCCTTTGAAATTTAGTATTCTTGTGTCTGTCCTGGTGAGTACAAGATGGAAAGCTTTGACAGAAATACCTCATGTTCTGTACTGCCAAGTGACAATTTCAGAAGAAAGAAGGGATGAAAGAGTTGGCATTCATATAAGCACCTTTCACAACCTCAGGACATCCAAAAACTTTTTACAGCCCATGAAGTATTTCTGCAGTGTAGTCACTGTCATAGTGTAAGAAAAAAACACAGCCAATTTTCCAACTATTCAAACAGCAAAGGAATTCTCAAAATGTCCTGACCTAAATTTAGCCCTCACCCAACATCTAGCAAAAATAGACTAATTGCTCACATATCTTATTGCTGTTGTGATTGTGACTCATTCATAATTCAGACACTAGAAGGGTTTAAAATTGAAAATGAGGAGGTATTGGATAGGTTATCTGTACTTCAAAGTTGATAAGGCACTGGGACAGGATCCAAGGATACTGAGGGAAACGAGAGTGCAAATTGTGGAGGCACTGGCCATAATTTTTCAGTCCTCCTTAGAGATGGTCTCAGAGGACTGGACAATTGCAAGTGTAACGCCCTTGTTCAAAAAAAGGTCTAAAGATGAACCCAGCAACTACAGATTCCACCCTCCAAAACAGCACTTCTGACATGTATTCCTTCTTCCTTAACCAAGGTTTCCCACCGACTGTGGTTGGCAGGGCCATCAAATGTGTCCAACGCCATCTCCCGTGCCTCTGCCCTCACATCTTCGCCTCCCTCCCAGAACATTGTCCTCACTTTTCACCCCACCAGCCTCTGCATTCAAAGGATCATCCTCCATTCATTTCCACCAACCCCAGCATGACGCCACCACCAAACACATCTTCCCCTTCTGTCAGCATTCCATAGGGGCCATTCTGTCCAGGACACCCTGGTTCACTCCTCCATGTCCCAACACCTCATTCCCATGCAATCGCAGAAGGTGCAACACCTGCCCCTTTACCTCCTCCCTCCTCACTGTCCAAGGGCCCAAACACTCCCTTCAGGTGAAGCAGTGCTTCACTTGCACCTCCTTCAATTTGGTCTACTGCATTCGCTGCTCCCAATGCAGACCGCTCTACATTGGGGAGACCAAACGCAGACTGGGTGATCGCTTTGCGGAACACCTTTGGTCTGTCCTCAAGCATGACCCAGACCTTCCTGTTGCTTGCCATTTCAACACCCCACACTGCTCTCATGCCCATATGTCCGTCCTTGGCTTGCTACAATGTTCCAGTGAAGCTGAAAGCAAACTGGAGGAACAGCACCTCATCTTCCGAACTTAACATCGAGTTCAACAACTTCAGACCATGAACTCTCTCCTCCATCTTCACCCCCTTTTTTAATCCCTTTTTTAAAATGTAATTTTTATTTACTTATTTTCTTCATTTATTCATTGTTTCATTCCCTTTTTTATCCCTTTTTCTATCCTTTTTCCCCAGCCAACACACCTTCCACCCACCCCACCCCCAAAAGGGCCTTCTGTCACTTGTTCTATGTTATTCTTTCACAGAGTGCTGACTCTTGTTCTGCTATTCACACTTCCTGCTTTCTTACCTTTATGCCACTATCAGCACCTTATTTAGTCTTCACCACTACCTTTGTCTTGTGTCCATGACATCTTTGTCAATCTCTTCTGAGCCTCCATCTATCGCTGACTTTCAATCCTGCTTTACCTGCTCCACACCGCCCCCTCTACACAGTATAAATTCACTTTCTATTTATCTTTAGCTCTGAAGGAGAGTCATACAGACTCAAAATGTTAACTCTGTTTCTCCGTCCACAGATGCTGTCAGACTTGCTGAGATTTTCCAGCATTTTCTGTTTTTATTTCAGCAACTATGGGACAGTGGGTTTAACTTTGTTAGTTGGGAAAATTCTAGGAACAATAATTAGGGTCAAAATTAATAGTCGCATGGACTAACATGGCTTAATTCAGGAAAGCCAGCATAGATTTCTTAAGGGAAAACCATACTTGACTAACTTGCTGGAGTTTTTCGAGAGGGTTGATGAGGATAATGCTGTTGGTGTGGTCCACAGTGCAGTCCACTGTGATACAGTGCCACACAACGGACTTGTGATCAAATTTATATCTCATGAAATAAATGTGAGAGTAGCAACGTGGATACTAAATTGGCTGAGTGACAGGAAACAAAGAGTAGTGATTAATGGATGTTCTTCCTGCTGGAGGAGGTTTGTAGTGGAGTTCCCCAGGGGTCAGCATTGGGACCCTTGCTTTTCCTGGTATATGTTAATGACTTAGACCTTGGTGTACAGGGCACAATTTCAAAGTTTAATGCATATGATATAAAACTTGGAAGCATTGTGAACTGTGAGGTGGATAGTTCAAAGGGACATAGACAAGTTGGTGGAATGGGCAGACAGGCGGACAGGTAGCAGATGATGTTTAAAGCAGAGAAGTGTGAGATGATTCATTTTGGTAGGAAGAACATGGAGAGACAATATAAAATAAAGGATACAACTCTAAAGATGGTGCAGGAGCAGAAGCACCTGGATGTATATGTTCATAAATCACTGAAGGTGGCAGAACAGATTGAGCGTGCAGTTAATATAGCATACAATATCCTGGGCTGTGTTAATAGGGGCATAGAGTACAAGAGCAAGGAGGTTATGCTGAATTTGTATAAGACACTAGTTCAGCCTCAGCTGGAGGATTGCGTCCAGTTCTGGGTGCC
Source organism: Carcharodon carcharias (assembly GCF_017639515.1). NCBI lineage: Eukaryota > Metazoa > Chordata > Chondrichthyes > Lamniformes > Lamnidae > Carcharodon > Carcharodon carcharias. Next base: position 250,292,804 of record NC_054467.1, on the reverse strand, counting down.
ATACTTCAGGAAATATGTGAAGACATTAGAGAGGGTGCAGAAAGGATTCACAAGAATAGTTCCAGGGATGAGGAACTACAGTTATGAAAATGGTTTGGAGAAGTTAGGACTGTTTTCCTCAGAGACAAGATGGCTGAGAGGAGATTTGACAGAGGAATTCAAAGTCATGAGGGGTCTGGACAGAGTAGATAGGGAGAAAGTGTTCCCACTCGTGAAAGGATCGAGAATGAGAGGGCACAGATTTAAAGTAATTAGTAAAAGAAGCAAAAAAGCGATACAGGGAGAAACTTTGTCACACAGCAAGTGGTTGGGGTCTGGAATGCATTGCCTGAGAGTATGGTGGAGGCAGGTTCAACTGAAGCATTCAAAAGAGAATTGGACTGTTATCTGAAAATTACATATGTGCAGAGTTATGGGGACAAGGCAGGGGAATGGTACTAGGTTGAGCTGCTCATTCGGAGGGCTGGTGCAGACACAGTGGGCCCAATTCTGTGATTCTGTGAGATCTTGCTGTGAACAGATTGGCTGCCATTCTTGACTACATATCAAAGGTAAATACCCACAAAAGTGCGGGGCATCCTGAGAAAGGAAGCGGGTAATCAAATGCGGTGCTGAAGCAACACTGCATTATCAGAGGTGACTATTTCTTTCAAATCATGCACAAAATCAGCTGCTCACTCAGGTGGATGTAAAAGATTGCTCCAAGAGAGAGAGACAGAATGAAGGCATGGGCTTGCATCTTCTTTGCATCTTTCATGACCTCAGAGTGTCCCAAAATGCTCGACAGCCAATGAAGTACTTTTGGAGTGTGATAATGTAGATGTCAATGGTTTCATGTCCCATTGTATGCTTGAATCTTGGAGTGAACCTCTTGGGTAAAAATGATTGTGGACAACATGACCAATGAACACTTAAGTCTCCTGTATCAAATCCACCCCCCACCCCACCCCCCACGCCCCCACCCCCACCCCAGCCATGTTTAAATCCATTTGATTTATAAAACACCAGTCAACCTCACTTGACATAAGGGTTCAAGACCAAAAATAGCTCTCAGTTGAAGTAGGATTAGATGGCAAGAAATAATCAGACCAGGGTGTTCAGATGCAATTCAGTCTCAATTTTGAAGCTACAGATTCTATCTTTAGTTTTAGATAATACTTTCTGTTGTTTTTATTTACTGTTAAATAGCAACATTTATTTGAGAGGCAGACAAGTGGAGTTGACCGGAATACAGACTGAGAAGCCAAGAGCTATCAAACAGCGCTACCACTGGTGGAAGGATATAAATACAATGTGACATGTTTACATGGGAGAAGGGGAAAGAAGAAGTTTGACAACAGAAAATAAACTCTTAGAGACAGGAATTGTGTGCTGTAAGAGGTACAGATTTGACATAATAACATCAGTGATTTCTACCCTGATATTCTCTGGGCTAGATGGGACACATTAACACCTGGAATAACAAATGCAGTGAGTGAGCTATATCTCCTGAGTGAGACCTTCTATTGATAATAGTATCAATGCCGATCTCATTACTAAAGTCCTTTCACCTCCACTAGTTGCTGTCAAGCAAACGAGTACTGAATACTCATCAGCAACAGGACGATTTGCAATTATATTTAGTTTCTTACAGTGCAACAGTAAGTACACTTGAAACTCAAGTCTTTCTTTTATCTCAACAGTTCTCTGGTAGTGAAGCAGAAGAAAAAAAACCAGTTCAAATGTTTCAATTCCCAGTAAAAATCAGTAACATTGGCACCAGAAATACTGAAGTTCCATTTTAAGGTATACAGGATCAGTGCAGACAGGTTTTATTGGTTTTCCCTTTCAAGGATATGGTAAGTGACTTCCTTCGTTCTTTTCCTTTTATGTCAACTGCATCTCTTGCCCAGACTTGCCTTTATAAAGCACCTGTCAAGGCCACAGGATGTACAAAAAGTACTTTACAGTTAATGAAGCACTCCTGAAGTGCAGTCACTATTGTAATGTAGGAAACATGGCAGCCAATTTGTGCACAGCAAGATCCCACAAGCAGTAACATGAACAAGCACCAAACAGTCTGTTTTTATGATGTTGATTAAGGGAGAAATATCAGCCAGGGTACAGTGGAGAACTCCAATGCTCTTCTTCCACTTGTACCATGGGTTCTTTCCCAGCTGAAAGCACAGACTGGGCCTCAGGTTGATTATGACACCTCCAACAGCACAGCACTCACTCAACATTGGACTGTCAGACTTGATTTTTGTGCTTAATCCTGAAGCAGGATTTGAACTGGCAGCCTTCTGACTCAAAGGCAAGAGTGCTATGCACTGAGCCACAGCTGACAATTGTAGATTGATTGGCTAATCCCAGTCAGGGTGGTCCTTGGGCCTACGTCTGACTAAAGGTTCATAGATACGCATTAGTCTCATTAGCCCAAAAGGGAGAACTCATTACTTGACCTATAGGGAGCGTTGGAGTTAACATCCATCCTGTTCTTAGTCCACCTTCCAGCGCTAACCCAGCAATGGTGGCAGAGATTCTTCCAACAACAAATGTGGTTGCATCAGGCTACCTAAGCATGGGAAGAGGCTACCTGAGCTTTGGGGGGGAAGCATCATCGGCTGATCCCAATAGGATTCCCACTCTGCTACATTCGTGGGGTTTCTCTGTGGCAGACATAACTGCACAACAATAAGCAGCATGGGGGACCTTGGGTGGTTTTCCTTTACCAGCCTCCCTGGGTGTCACCACATTAATTTGATTGTGGAAGCAGTGGGGCATTGAAGAGCACAACTCGACCCTGTCTGCGCACCCCAGCATCCACTTCTCAGGCAAGGGGTGGCATCACTAGGGTGATAGGGAGCTGGGTGGATAAAAGTAAAATGGCCACCAGATGTAGGCCCAAAAACCACCCTGACTGGGTTTAGCCAATCAATCTACAATTACTAAATCTCCCTTGGTTCTCAACAACCCAGAAAAACCATCATAAAGTAAAGAAAATATGCTTGAGCAAGACCTACCCTGTTAAGAGGTCTATTCAACCTCTCCGGCCTAAAACCATGGAAATTACTGTCTAGCCTCCCATGTCCTGCTTTCGTTGGATCGACAGCAGCAACTGGCAGCTGATATTTGATTACAAACAGATTCCACTTGTCACCCATACCCGGATACCTCACATTCCTGTCTAATTTGTTTCGTACATTCTTGGTTAAACAAACAGCTGTCTTCACTTAAGACAAACACTCATACGTCTGTGCTACCCAGATCAGTAAACTGACAGCTCTTTTTGTCTTAAATAAGAAATGCCACGAGCGGGGAGAAAGAGAGAGAGAGAGAGAGAGAGAGAGAGCAGGCCAAGAGAGTGAGGGGGGTGCAAGAGAGAGAGAGAGAGAGATTGATGAATGATAGACGGAGAGAATGCAAGAGAGACCGTGAAAGACTGAGCGAGGGACAAAGTGAGGAAGAGGGAAAGAGAGAGAGAAAGATTGAGAGTAGTAGAAAGTGAGATTGCATGAGATAGAGCGATAACAGGAGAGGACACAAAAGGGTACAAACAAGAGAGAGGGAGATTGCAAACAAGGGGAACAAGAAAAAGAGGGTGATTGGCTCAGGACAGAGAGGGAAGAAGTAAACCATTTGCAATTCGAAGGGCTTAAGGGCTAGAGACAGAAGAATGCCATTTTATAGCACAGGAACTGGGGAGGGTTATGGGACCAAAGTGGATCGATGGAGTTAAGATACAGATAAGCCATGATTTAAATGATTGGCGGAACAGGCCCAAGGGGCTGGATGGTCTCCTTCTGTCCTTTGACTCGACTGTAGATTGTTCCATCAGTCCCAATCTCAAAATACACCACCACGTGTGTTACAGAAGTGAATGTTGTGATTTTGCACTCCTACTGCAGCAATTTCCCGAGAACATGTCATGGAAATTTGAGTATGGTGGCTGTTTTGCTGTTGGCTCCATTTTCGGTCTGTTAAAATGAATCGCGAGACAGGGCACTGGCAGCGCTAATGTATAAACGTAGCTGATGTTATGCTGCTGCCATGGAGGAATTAGAATGATAAAGTGTATCACTAATCAGGGCCACTTCACTCGCCACAATCTTTAAAACTCACGCCACCCTTCATCTCCCTTCTGCCAGTGGTTAAACTGTTCAAGATGCACCAAGATCATCAGCATAGAATTATATTGGGTCTACAGCATAGAAACAGGCCAATCGGCCCAATTGGACTATGCTGGTGCTTATGCGACACACATGCCTCCTCTAACCCTACTTCATCCCTCTCTGTCTGTCTATTTCTTTCTCCATCAACCTCATATCTACCCTTTAAATATAGTAATGCTATCATCTCTGCCACTCTCTGTGTAAAGAGGTTTCTCCTGAATTCTCTATTGAATTAATTTGTCACTATCTCAAGAAGTGCGACACCATCCAGGGCAAAGCACTCCGCTTGATTGGCACCCCATCCACCACCTTAAACATTCAATCCCTCCACCACTGGCGCACAGTAGCAGCAGTGTGCACTATATAACTCACCAAGCCTGCTCTGACAGCACCTTCCAAACCTGCAACCTCTACCACCTAGAAGGGCAGCAGACACATGGGAACACCACCACTTGCAAGTTCCCCTCCAAATCACTCACCGTCCTGACTTGGAAATAAATCGCCATTCCTTCACTGTCGCTGGGTCAAAATCCTGGAACTCTCTTCCTAACAGCACAGTGGATGTACCTACAACACATGGACTGCAGCCATTCAGGAAGGCAGCTCAACACCACCTTCTCAAGGGCAATTAGGGATGGGCAACAAATGCTGGCCCAGCCAGTGATACCCATATCCTGTGAAAGAATTTTAAAAATCTTATGTTTATGGCTCCTAGTTCTGGACTCACCCCACAAATGGAAACGTCTCCTTCATGTCTACACGTTGCTTTGAGTTCCCCAACAAGGTGACCTCCTGGCTGGCTAAATGTCACTCTGATGGGACAGTGACACACTTGCCTGTAACAATGTCAATGTGAAATCTCCTCCTCACAGTGGACTGAATGCCATTAAAAACAACTCTTTTTGTTCACCACACAGTAATTTCATTATTCTACAGATATCAATCAGAAAAAAAAACATTTTCTCTCCAGCTCAATAATCTGCATTACAACTGTTCCCATGTACATGATTAGAAGTGCAACATATAAAACGATGACCAGGAGTAATACAATTATAACTTCCGGTGAGAATTGGCAGTGCCATAGAATGATATAGTACAGAAGATTCCTTTTGCCCCATCGTGTTTGTGTCAGCTTTTTGACAGGACTATTCAATTAGCCCCACCCCCCTGCTCTTTCCCCATGCAAATATTTTCCTTCCAAGTATTTTCCAATCGCTTTTGAAAATTTAATTATTCCACCTGCTTCCACCACCCTTTTGGACAGTGTATTGCAGATCATGACAACTCATTGCGCTAAATTAAATTTTCCTTATCTCCCCTCTAGTCTCTTTAAATCTGTGTCGTCTGATTAATGTCCTTATTTGCCCTATTGAACCTTTTCAAGCTTTTGAACACCTCGGTCAAATCTCCCTGTAACCTTTTCTGCTTCTGAGGCAAACAACCGCAGCTTCTCCAATCTCTCCACATAGCTGGCTCATCCCTGGCACCATTCGAATAAATCTCTTCTGCACCCTCGCCAAGGCCTTGACATCCTTCCTAATGTGTGATGCCCAGAATTGAACACAATAATCTAGCTGAGGCTGAACCAGAGTTTTGCAAAGGCTAGGCTTTAATTACAATAGAAAAAGGAACAGAATGATCCATCAGGCTAGAGGATGGTTTTATATACTTAATATCAATAACCTAAAACTCAGGAAAATATTAACTGGCTGTTTTGCTTCTTCAAGATTTCTGTAACAGAATTCATTGACACTAGAGAGTTCCTTCTTATTTACCATATCTAAATGCAGACTTTGTCTCCAGACTGAAATGATAGTGCAATTCTTGCAGGATTCCCCCCCTTTAAATTAATCCTTTATCCGCTGTTCTCTCCCTCAGAGACACAAAAATGAAAGAGATCCAGAAAGTAATTCAACACCTCCGCATTCGAAACACGGTACAGAATAAACAAGCCATAGCAACAACTTGAAATCCAAAGCTTCATTTGTTCAGACAGCAGGCAATTCGACTGTGGATGCATCACAGTCCGATCCTTCCCTCACCGAATGCCCAAACCCTATCAACTGAATGGAGTGGATTTCCGGGTTAGTGATCGAGAGAGGGAATCCTGGCCGATAATTTCGCTCCCTGCTCGAGCTAGGGGAAGGGCATGGGACAGGAGAGGAGACCGAAGTTGATTGCAGTTCATTAAACATAGCACCAACCAAGAAACACCCATCTCTGCACAGCCCTGGAAGTGAAGCTTGGGATCTCCTGGCTGACCGGACTCAGCTCCCCAACTGGCTGCATGTCTGTCAATCCTCAGTGTCAGTTGTAGCTCGGTTCATCAAAATCTCACCTCTAGATCTCACTGGTTGAATCCAGCTCACAGCTCACGCTACAAGATCCCCTTCCCCAGAAAATTCCGGGCCACTGTTTCATTTTTCTTCACCATTCCATTACAAAGTTATCGAGTATAGATCGCACAGGCACAAGTCATTTGGCCCAAATGATCCATGCCAGCATTTATGCTCCACACAAACCTCCTCCTACCTTTCTTCCTGTAACCCGACCAACATATTCTTTTATCTCTGAAATCCTTAGCTAACTGCCCCTTAAATGCATCTATACTACTCATCTCAACTACTCCCTGTGGTAATGAGTTCCACATTCTCACCACTGTCTGGGTAAGGAGGTTTGTCCTGAACTCCTTATTGGATTTATTAGTGACCACCTTATGTTATTAGCCCTCAGTTCTGCAAGTGGGAGCATCTTTTTTTAAATTCATTCAAGGGATGTGAGTTTCGCTGGCTGGGCCAGCACTTATTGCCCATGCCTAATTGCCCTTGAGAAGTTGATGGTGAGCTGCCTTCTTGAACCACTGTAGTCCATGTGATGTAATTACCCCCACAGTGCTGTTAGGAAGGGATTTCCAGGATTTTGACCCAACGACAGTGAAGGAACGGTGATATATTTCGAAGTCAGGATGGTGAGTGGCTTGGAGGGGAACTTCCAGGTGGTGCTGTTGCCCTTGGCCTTCTAGGAGTTAGAGATTGTGGGTTTGGAAGGTGCTGTCTAAGGAGCCTTGGTGAATTCCTGCAGTGCATCTTGCAAATGCTACACACTGCTGCCACTATGCGTCGGTGATGGAGGGAGTGAATGTTTGTGGACGGGGTGCCAATCAAGCGGCTGCTTTGCCCTGGATGGTGTCAAGCTTCTTGAGTGTTGTTGGAGCTGCACTCATCCAGCTAGTGGAGAGTATTCCATCACACTCCTGACTTGTGCATTGTGGATGGTGGACAGGCTTTGGGGAATCAGGAGGTGAGTTACTCATCACAGGATTTATTCTCTCGCCTGCTCTTGTAGCCACTGTACTTATATGACTAGTCCAGTTTGGTTTCTGGTCAATGGTAACCCCACAAGGTGTTGATAGTGGGGAATTCAGTGATGGTAACGCCATTGAATGTCAAGGGAAGATGGTTAGATTCTCTTTTGTTGGAGATGGTCATTGCCTGACACTTGTGTGGCGTGAATGTTACTTGCCACTAGTCAACCCAAGCCTGGACATTGTCCAGGTCTTGCTGCATTTGGACATGGACTGCTTCAGTATCTGAGGAATCACGAATGCGCAATCATCAGTGAACATCCCCACTTCTGACCTTATGATGGAAGGAAGGTCATTGATGAAGCAGCTGAAGATGTTTGGGTCTAGGACACTACCCTGCGGAACTCCTGCAGTGATGTCCTAGAACTGAGATGATTGACCTCCAACAACCACAACCGTCTTCCTTTGTGCTAGGTATGACTGCAACCAGGCAGAGAGCTTTCCCCCTGATTCCCATTGACTCCGGTTTTGCTAGGGCTCCTTGATACCACGCTCGATTAAATGTGGCCTTGATGCCAAGGGCAGTCACTCTCACCTCACCTCACCTTACCTTAAACCCTTTCATAATCTTAAAGTCTTTTATCAGGTCACCTCTCAGCCTTCTCTTTTCTAGAGAAAAGAACCCCAGCCTGTTCAATCTTTCCTGATAGGTACAACATTTCAGTTCTGGTGCCATTCCAGTAAATTATTTTTTTTTGCTTCTTCCCCAGTGCCTCTATATCCTTTTTATAATGTGGGAGGCTAGAGCTGCGCACAGTGCTCCAAGTGTGGTCTAACCAAAGTTCTAAACAAGTCCAACTCCTCTGGTTTTCAGTTCCATTCCTCCAGAAATGATTCACAGTGCTGCTTGCTTTTTTTTTGATAGGCTTAGTAACTTGCATTGGTGCTTTTAATGATTTGTGTATCTGTGCACACAGTTCCCTCTGTTCCCCTACCCTGTTGAGGCACTTATTGTCCAAGGAGCATGTGGCTTTTTTTTCTACCAAGACACCTTACCTTGCATTAACCTATACTGAAACTCATTTGCCAATTATATTCCTGTCCTGTAAGTTTATTGATGACTTCCCATTGCAATCCTCTCGGTATTAACTACACCCCTCCGTTTAACTTCCCCTTCAACCCCAGTCCTGGGAGATTCAACCTTTGGGCTTCACGGGGCCACATGGGTGCATGTTTTCAAGGAATGAGGGCCACATTTAAAGTTTAAACCAGTACTCCTACTACCAGGCATACTGCAACCAGCTGCTGATATTAATTGATCGGGATATTCTGACTTACAATCTTACTGCATCAGAGGCCAAACAGCCCATTGTGCCTATGTTGGCTATGGAAAGAGCTGTCCAATTAGTCCCACTACCACCCCTCGCCGCTCTTTCCCATTAGTCTGCAAATACTTCTTTTCCTTTTCCCAATTCTCTTTTGAAAGTTGCAGTCGAATCTGCTTCCGCCATCCTTCCAGACAGTGAATTCCAAAATGTAACTCACCCAGTAAAAAAAATCCCTCCTCATCTCCCCCCTCCACACCCTAGTTCTTGTCCCAATTACGTTCAATCTTTCTCCTCAGCTTGCTGATTTTTCTTTCTCTTTAGGTACCCTGACTAAATCCTGCATGATTTTGAACACCTCATCTAAATCTCTCATTAACCTTCTCTGCCATAAGGATAGACTTTGGGCTTATCCATTTGAGAACACCCTTTTGCAGGCCTCTAGAAATTCATACAAGACACTCTGGACAGAAAGTACAAACACAACTGAGTTATCTAGGCCTCAAAATTTCAATTGCCAGGGATCCATGCAGGCCTTTGGGAAGCAAGATGGACATCCTGCAATAAACCATCCTTCAACAAATACCCCTACCCAGCTGGATGTCTCCAACCATTGACAGGCAGGCCCTAGTTATTAGTCCCTTCTTTCCCCCACTGATAACAAGACTGAGATCATGGATCTGGGGATGACAAGCCTTGGGCGGGGAGGGGGGGAAACCATTCTGCAGCTCAGCACACCAACTCCATTCACCTCAAACAAGAGTCACTCCTCCACAGGTAAATCCAAACCGAGTAACACTGACACCCATTGGAGAAATAGTCACCAACCTAAAGTGACAACAGGTTACTCTGAGCCCCTGTTACAAGGGTGGAACAAACCCCTTGTCGTGCACATTCAAAATTCACCAGGCTGGGAGCCAAGAGCCCAGCAAGAAAGCATATCCCTTACCTGTCAATGATCACTGGGTCAGAAGGTGTTTCGTTCCGGTTTCCGCAGCTTTTCTTGTCACAACATCGGCTGCAACGAAAACAGAAATGCGTGGTAAATTAATGGCCTCAGGTTACTAAAGGTTGATTCCCAGAAGGTAATAAATGACTCTCAATGAACCAAATTACATCCAGGAAGGGAGTTCCAGGCCATTTCGACCCAGCGGCAGTGAAGTAACGGCGATATAGTTCCAAGTAAGGATAGTGTGTGACTTGGAAGGGACCTTGCAGGTGATGGCGTACTCATGCATCTGTTGTTCTTGTCCTTTAGTTGGTAAAAGGTCATGGATTTGGAAGGTGCTGTCGAAGGAGCCTTGGTGAGTTATTGCAGTGCATCTTTTAGGTGATACACGTTGCTGTGACTCTGTACTGGTAGTAAAGGCAGTAAATGTTTAAGGTGGTAGATAGGGTGCCAGTAAAGCAGGCTGCTCTGTCCTGGATGGTGTCAAGCTTCTTGAGGGTGGCATTTTTATAGCACTTTTCATGAGCTCAGGGTGTCCCAAAATGCTTTACAAACAATTACATACTTTTATAAGTGCAATCACTGTTCTAATGTAGGAAATGCAGCAGCCAATCTGCGCACAGTAAGCTCCCACAAACAGCACTGTGATAACAGCCAAATGATCTGCTCTTTTGTGATGTTAAGGGGCAGGATTCTGGGGATAACTACTCTGCTCTTCTTTGAACTAGAACAGTGGGATCTTTAACAACCACCTTAGAGGGCAGATGGGACCTCAGTTTAATTCTCACCTGAAAGACAGTTGAGGACAGAAAGTTAAAGGTATCTGGGAGATATGAAGGGTAATAGTTAAGACGGGGCACAGTGAAAATAATACAGTTGGGAATAACTTAGATAGCGAATATAGACTGTTCATTGAATTACATGAAGAATCGCAGGCAATTTGCAGTTCCTGCATCGCAACAGTGAAGGAACTGCAGGGCTTTGGGATCTCCTGAGGTCATGAAAGGTGTGACTTTTGTTCTTCCTTAATGGCAGAATCTCATGATCATCCATTAAAGAGTCGCTCATAATGCAGCTTACCCAACTGGACCACTGCCTAAAGAGGAGCTTAGCATCTGTACGCAAATGAAACTTGGGCCTAGAAACAGTTGGTTCAAGCTTCCCAGCTGTTACAGTGAGCAAGGGGGCAAGTATACTCCACCCATGGGTAAAGAGAATGCCTCCACCTTTGGGATCCTTTTGTGGGGTCTTACAATCAGAGTTCTTTCAAAAGGTACACTGAATGCCCTGAAATCCCACCACTGAGACGATCTTTAAGACTGCTTTGCCACATGCCCACACTCAGAAAGAGGCCTCACCATTGAGGGAAGATGATGGTGTAGTGGTGATATCAATGGATTTTATAATCTACTGACCCAAGTGAATGCTGTAGGGTTCAAATCCCACCATGACAGCTAGTGAAATTTAAATATGATTAATAAAATCTAAGTAATGAAAACTATTGTCAATTATTGTAGAAAATCATCTGATTGATTAATGACCTCTGGGGAAGGAAATCCACCAACCTTACCCAGTCTGGCCTACACCTGACTCCAGAACCACAGCAACATAACCACTCTGAGCCGCTAGAGATGGGGCAACAAATGTTGGCCTTGCCAACCAGCAATGCCCTCATCCCATCAAGGAATTTTTTAAAAAGTAAAGAATTATATTGTATCTACAACACAGAATCAGGCCATTCAGCCTGAATAATCTATGCCATTGTTTATTCCCCACATGAGCTTCCCCCCAACCTCTCTGCACTCGACTCCATCTGACACCATCAATCTATCTTCCTATTCTTTTTTCTCTCGGTTTATCTAGATCCACTTAAATACATCTTTGTTGTTCATCTCAACTGCACCTTATCGTGATGAGTTTCATATTCAAAGCCACTTTCTGGGTAAAGACATTTCTCCTGTTGTTCCTGTTTGATTCATTAGCGACGATATTTATAGCGTTGGTCACAAGCAGGAATGTCTCCCTTATTTCTATCCTATCAAACTTCTTCATAATCTTACAGACCTCACTCGGGTCATGTTGGAGCAGCAAATGGCTGATTTTGCTGCAACTTAGGCCTGGGTGCCAGTCAGTCACGCCATTTGCACACTGCACTCCCTCTTCGACTGCCAGAACCCGCATGTACTTCCAGATTCAGGCCATTAGCGTAAGCAAGATGGTCTGTGGGTGGAGACCTGCCCCTTAGCAGGGCCTCTCATCTGGAAAAGGGGGCAGAAATTCACCTGTAAACTGAGACCCTTCCCTCTCCAGTGGACGGAAAAGATCACAGGACACTATTTGGGTGGAGCAGGAGCATTCTCGTCAGTCTCCCGGCCAGTACTTATCCCTCAACAGAATCAAAACCGAAAAACAGCAGTATAGTCAGTGACACAGGGCACTGAGCAGGGAGGGGTTACTCAGTGATACACTGAGGGAGTTGGATTAACATCAGTAGAGAAACAGTCAGTAACACAGGGTGCTGGGGGAGAGGGGTTACTGAGTGACAGTGTGAGGGAGCTGGATTAACATCAGTAGAGACACAGTCAGTAACACAGGGCACTGGGGGAGAGGGGTTACTGAGTGACAGTGTGAGGGAGCTGAATTAACATCAGTGAAGATACAGTCAGTCAGATAGGGTGCTTGCGAGGGGAGAGGGGTTACTGAATGACAATGTGAGGGAGCTGGATTAACATCAGTAGAGAAACAGTCAGTAACACAGGGTGCTGGGGGAGAGGGGTTACTGAGTGACAGCGTGAGGGAGCTGGATTAACATCAACAAAGATATAGTCGTAACACAGGGTGCTGGAGGAGAGGGGTTACTGAGTGACAGTGTGAGGGAGCTGGATTAACATCAGTAGAGAAACAGTCAGTAACACAGGGTACTGGAGAAAGGGGTTACTGAGTGACAGTGTGAGGGAACTGGATTAACATCAGTAAAGATCCAGTCAGTAACACAGGGTGCTGGAGGAGAGGGGTTACTGAGTGACAGTGTGGGGGAGCTGGATTAACATCAGTAGAGACACAGTTAGCAACAGAGTGTGCTGGGAGCTGGGCTTACTGAGTGATAATGTGAGGGAGCTGGACTAGTACCAGCAGAGTCGGTAAAACAGTAAACTAGTCTGCTCAGCCTGGATTCGGCAAAATCTGTGAAGCTGCCATTGGCTGTGTAAGGCCTCAGTTTCAGGAACCTGAGGCGCAACCATCCACAATTCCTGGGTTGCTTTAGTATATTTTTCCCTGAAGGCAGCAACAATATCGACAGAGGTTCCCTGAGACCAGTTAGCAACTGGGGGCACAGCAGGTTGAGTGTGTGCACAAATAGCATAAATAAATAGAACGTTAATGAAAAACTAAGGCTTGAGGAAGATCGAGGTTTCAAACCAAAACTGACAACAGTTAATCTGCCCCATCCCCGTATATAAGGAGTCGAAAACCATGACAACAGCGTAAATTACTGACTTGTTCCGAAACCTCAGAGTCCTCCCATCCTTACAACTTTCAGCTTCACCTTCCTTGCAAGCTCTGAAAACAACTATTTGCACTTGCATAGCGCCTTTAACAATAATATGTCCCCATGGTCTAGGAAGGGAATTCCAGAACACGGGGCCTGACCAGTCACCAGTGGTGGAGCTATGAAAATCAGGAACGTCTGCAAGGTCAAGGATTGGAGAAAAGTAGAGAGATGTCAGAGGGTTGGAGGTGGTAACAGAGAAAAGGAAGAGGTGAGGTGAAAACAAGAATGGGAATGTTAAAATCAAGATGTTGCAGGACCGGGAGCCTGTGTAGGTCAGCGAGCATGGAGGTAATGGATGAACAGGGTTTAGTGCAAGTTAGGTGTAGGCAACAGAATTTGGGTGAGTTGAAGCTTGCGAAAGTGGACAGCACTTTTATGGTGCTTGTGTGTTGAGAGTATGTTCTCAAGCAGAGGTCCATGTCCAATTGACACCAATATTTGGCATTGTGATGAAAGGTCACAGACCTGAAACGTTAACTCTGTTTCTCTCACCATGTACAGCTGCCGCCCTGCTGAGCAGTTCCAGCAATTTCTGTTTTTACTGGAGATTTTGCGATGTCTCTGTCAGATTGCAGACCTTAGGACAAATTTCAAGTCATCTCCATTTGTACCACTATCTCCAGCTGATAGCTGTCTGTGTCAAAGTGCCATCTGATCTCATTTAGCACCAGGGGTTAACACATTCCTCTGTATAGAGCGTGACTTAAGCTGCTGTAACTTATTTTGCATTGAGAAGTAATACAGAAATTTCCATCCCATAATTTCTCACCCCTATTATTCTATATATAAACTACCCAAACCCTTCGATTAGATTCCAACCTATAACTCACATTCGTGTGCCCTTTATTCTATATATAAACTACCCGAACTGCTCAATTAGATTCCTACCCATAATTCAATGATGGGTATCAATTATTCCATATATAAGAATATATATAGACATATCATCAGAACCCCTCACCTAGATTCCAGTCTGTAATTCACTCTCTAATATCCATTATTCTATGTATAAACCACCTGAACCCCTCAATTAGATTTCAGACTTCAGTGTGTACCTCACTCTTGGGTATTTGTTATTCTATATATAAACCACCCAAAGCACTCGATTAGATTCCAGGCTATAACTCACTCCTGGGTACCAGTTATTCTATATATACCATCAGAGCCCCTCAATTATTCACTCCGGGGTATTACATTGACTTGCCCACACAACTAACCCCACTCCTAAGTATACCCAGTCCTTACCAGGTTAACATTTAATGTTGGCAATTTTATGAAGCTGCTTGTGTTTAAGATGTGCTTTTATTGTGCCTTGATTCAGAAACTCAATTAGTGCCAGTACAGAAGAAAGTGTGATACAAAGGGTGTAATTCCTGTGGGAATAATCTATTTTTACTGTGTACCTGTCTAAATCTTTTGGGAATGTGATGCAGATGATTCACACATCCCAGAATAAGAGGTGTGATACGCTGACAAACTGCAGACCCACTCTTCCAATGTACATTAAGCAATACATAAGCAACAGCTAAGTAACTATCCCTTCAACTCCCTTCTGCTAGTGTTCTTCCCTCTATTAAAGCACAAGCAGCATTTTCTCTTTCTCTGTAATTTTTTTCTTCTGTCCCTTTCTCTTGTCCTACATCCTTTTCCAATTTCTCATTCGCTTATCGATGTGTCAGCTTTGCAACAGTGACACAGTCGTGTGTCGCAAGGTCACGAGTTCCACGTCACACTCCAGAATCTTGAACATGAAACCTAGGCTGACACTCACAGTGCTAGTGCTGCACTGTTGCAGCTGCTGTCTTTCGGATGAGTTGGGACCCTGCCTTTCCTCTCAGGAAGATGGTAATGATTCTTTTTTCAAAAGGAGCAGGGTGATCTCCTGGCCAATATTTAATCCTCAACCAATATCAACAAAAAAGAAAGAAAAACTGGTTATCATCGCCATGCCATTTGTGGAAGCTTGCTGTGTACAAATTGGCTGCTGCATTTCCTATATTACATCGGTGACTACACTTCTAAAGAACCTCCCTGGTTGTAAAGCACATTGGGCTGTCCTGAGGTGGTGAAAACTGTTATGTAAATGCAAATTTCTCAGTGTCTGATCCAACATGGTTGACTCTGACACTATCAAACCATTCAACATAGGTGGAATATTCCAGCCCTGCCCACCACTGGGATCATCCCATCCCGCCGAAAGTCAATGGGCTTTTGGCCGGGCTGCTGCCTCCTCCCGGTCTATGTATGATTTAGGGTCTGTTGTTTTTTTGTCAGGGATGTGGGCAAGGTCTGCATTTATTGTCAATCCCTATTTACCCTGGAGGAGGTGGTGGTGAGCTGCCATCTCGAATCGCGGCACTCTGTGTGGTGTAGGTACACCCACAGTGCTATTAGGAAGGAAGTTCCAGGTTTTTTACCCAGTGACAGTGAAGGCACGATGATATATTTCCAGGTCAGGATGGTGTGTGGCTTTTTATTTATTCCTGGGCGTCGCTGGCTGGGTCAGCATTTATTGCTCATCCCTAATAACTCTTCAGTAGGTGGTGCTGAGCTGCCTTCTTGAATCGCTGCAGTCCATGTGGGGTAAGTACACCCACAGTGTTGTTAGGGAGGGGGTTCCATGATTTTGACCCAGTGACGGCAAAGGAATGGTGATATATTTCCTGGTGGTGATGTTCCCATTCATTTGCTACTCTTGTCCTTCTAGATGATAATGGTCATGGGTTTGGAAGGTGCTATCCAAGGAGCCTTGGTGAGTTCCTGCAGTGCATCTTGTAGATGGTACACACCCTGCTGCTACTGTGCGTTGCTGGAGGAGGGAGTGAATGTTTGTGGATGTGATGCCAATCAAGTGGGCTGCTTTGTCCTGGATGGTGTCAAACTTCTTGAGTGTTGTGGGAGCTGCACTTATTCAGGCAGGTGGACAGTATTCCATCACATTCTTGACTTGTGCCATTTAGGTGGTGAACAAGGCTTGGGGAGTCAGGAGGTGAGTTACTCATTGCAGGATTCATAACCTCTGACCTGCTCTTGTCGCCACCGTATTTATATAGCTAGTCCTGTTCACTTTCTGGTCAATGGTAACTCCCATGATGTTGATAGTGGAGGATTCAGTGATGGTAATGCCATTGAACATCAAGGGGCGATGGTTAGATTCTCTCTTGTTGGAGATATTCACTTCCTAGCACTTGTGTGGCACAAATGTTTCATGCCACTTATCAACCCAAGCCTGAACATTGTCCAGGTCTTGCTGCATTTGGGCATTGACTGCTTTAGTATCTGAGGAGTTGCAAATGGTGCTGAACATTGTGCAATCATCAGCGAACATCCCCACTTCTGACCTTATGATGGAAGAAAGGTCATTGAGGAAACAGCTGAAGATGGTTGGGCCAATGACACTACCCTGAGGAACTCCTACAGTGATGTCCTAGAACTGAGATGATTGACCTCCAACAATCACAACCATCTTCCTTTGTGCTAGGTATGGCTGCAAGCAGCAGAGAGTTTTCCTCCTGATTCCCATTTACTCAGTTTTGCAAGGGCTCCTTGATGCCATATTCTGTCAAATGCGGCCTTGATGCCAAAGGCAGTCACTCTCACCTCACCTCAGGAGTTCAGCTCTTTTGTCCATGATTGAATCAAGGCTGTAATGAGGTCAGGAGCTGAGTGGCCCTGACGGAGCCCAAACTGAGCTTCGGTGAACAGGTTATTGCCAAGCAAGTGCCGCTTGATAGTAATGTTGATGGCCCCTTCCATTAATTTACTGACAATCGAGAGAAGTTTGATGAGGCAGCAATTGGCTGGGTTGGATTTTTCCTGCTTTTTGTGACAGGACATACTTGGGCAATTTTCCACATAACCGGGTAGATGCCAGTGCTTTTGCTGTACTGGGACAGCTTGGCTAGGTGCATGGCAAGTTCTGGAGCACAGGTCTTCAGTTCTATTGCCGGGATATTGTCAGGGCCCATAGCCTTTGCACTATCCAGTGTCTTCAACCGTTTCTTGATATCACGTGGAGTGGGTCGAATTGTCTGAAGACAATTTGTGATGCTGGGGATCTCTGGTGAAGGCCGAAATGGATCATCCACTTGGCATTTCTGGCTGAAGTTAGTTGCAAAGTGTTCAGTCTTATCTTTTGCACTGATGTGCTGGGCTCCTCCATCATTGAGGATGGGGATATTTGTGGAGCCTCCTCCTCTAGTGAGCTGTTTAATTGTCCACCACCATTTACCGCTGGACGTGGCAGGGCTGCAGAATTTTGATTTGACCCTTTGGTTGTGGGATCTCTTATCAATGTTTGTAACATGGTGCTTCCACTATCTGGAATGCATTTAGTCCTGTTCTAGCTTCACCAGCCTGGCATCTCAGTGCAAGGTATGCCTGCTGCTGATCCTGGCATGCTCTCCTTCACATCACATCGGTCCCCTGGCTCGATGGTAGTGGTAGAGTGAAGGATATGCCCAGCCAAAACATTATAGATTGTGGTTGAATTAAATTCTACTAATGCTGATGGCCCACAACACACCACAAATATCCAGTTTTGAGTTGCTAGATCTATTAGGAATATAGGAACACAGAAACATAGGAGCAGGAGTAGGCCATTCGGCCCCTTGAGCCTTCTCTGCCACTTAACTCAATCACGGCTAATCTTCCACCTCAACACCATCTCCCCACACAATCCCCGGATCCCTGGATGTCATTGTTATCTCAATGAATCAATCTCTGCTTTGAACATACTCAGTGACTGAGCTTTAGAGTAGAGAATTACAAAGATACACCACCCTCTGTTCTGAATCTATCCCATTTGGTATGGTGATTGTGCCACACAACATGATGGAATGTATCCTCAGTCCAAAGAGATGGGTGCTCATGCCAATGCTGTCTTGGACAGATACAGCTACAGTGGCTTGGTGAGGACAAGGTCAAGTACGTTTTATCCCTCATATTGGCTTTCTCATCATCTGCCCAGGTGCAGTCTGTCAGAAATGTCCTTCAGGATGTCATGCTGCCAAGCTGCTTGTGGATACACATTGAAGTACCCCACCCTGAGTACATTCTGTATCCTTGCCACCCTTAGTGCTTCTTCCAAGTGGTGTTCACCTTGAGGAGCACTAATTCATCAGCTGAGGCAGTGGGGGTTGGGGGGGGGGGGGGGGGGGGGGGGGGGGGGGCGCGGGGGGTGTGTGTGGTGTGGGGGGTGGTGTGTGTGGTGTGGGGGCAGTAGGTGTCATCAGCCGGACATTTCCTTATCCATGTTTGGCCTGATGACATGAGACTTCACTTCACAGGCCACTCCCTCCCAACTGTATACCATAGTGGCATAGACAGGACATGCCCAGGGAAGCTGATAGAAGGGCCTGAACATTGGCTAGTAGGTATGATTCGGTGAATATGCCTATATAAGGCTGCTGCTTGCCTAGCCTGTGAGACAGCTCTCCCAATGCTGGCACAAGTCCCCAGATATTATTGAGATGATCGTTGCAGGGTCAACTAGGTAGAGTATTCCTTTGTCCTTTCCAGTGCCTAGGTCACTGCCAATTAGTCCATCTCTTTTTATTCTTGTTTGATTTTTCTATAGTAGTTTGGTACAACTGATTGGCTTGCTAGGCCATTTCAGAAAGCAGTCCCAAGTCAACCACATTGCTGTGGGTCTTGAGCAGAAAAACTAATAACGCATTAATTTACTTACACTGACATAAATAATTAGTGCAACATCACTGGTTACATTGTATCTCAATTCTCAAGCAATGTGATATGTTTTTTGATCTACCTGGGCCTGTTTTACACCTAGGTGCACAGTTCACCCAGCTAATAACATACAGTGGGACTAGATGAGTTGCAATCTCCTGTACAAGGAAGACCAAAGCCTTTGTCTGCAGCCTTCACCTCAAATGCTGTGTGTTCGGCACTGAATCCACTGCTCTCCACAGCCATTGTCTGACATTGAACCAGGTTCTTTACAACTTCAGCACCTGTTTAATCCAGCGAGGAGGTTTTGCCCTCTCTAGCACTGTAGCACTGCTCATCTCCATTCCTGCCTTTCTCACCCCTGACTCGACTATCAAATGCTCTTCTGGCCAACCTCCCATCTTGTACCTTCCATAACTGCAGCCCAGCCAAAACTCATCATGTCCCACTTCCTATTACCCCTGTGCCTGCTGATTTACATTGGCTCCCACTCCAACAACAACTTGTATTTAAAATTTTTATCTTCATGCTCAGATCCATCCAAGGCCTTGTCCCTCCCTGAATCTCTAATCTCTTTCTGCTCTACAAACCTCCTGCGACTCAACGCCCCTCCAATCCTGGCCTTCTGCACCTCCCCCAATCCCTTCACCCTATCATTGGTGGCAGTGCCTTTAAATATCCAAGCCCTGAACTCTGGATTCCCTCTCTAAAACTGTACACCTCCTTCTCCTCCTTTACAACCCTGCTTAAAAGCCACTTCTTTGACCAAGATTGTAAAGGCAAAAAGTACAGACCAAGCAAGTCCCAGATTCAAACACTGGTCTCCACTGGGACAGAGGAACAGTACATCAATACCTATCAAATAATGAATTAGCTGTCTTCAAATGGAGCACTAGTTGCTGCAATTGGTCTTAGCAACCAAGGGGTCAATAGGCCCATAGAGGCCCCCCGTCCCATCATTGACAGGTACTGACACAGAGAGTTCCCCCCTGTCTCATCACTGACAAATACTGATACGTAGAGTTCCCTCTTGTCCCATCACTGACAGGTACTGACCCATAGAGTTCTCTCCTGTCCCATCACTGACAGGTACTGACCCACAGAGTTCTCTCCTGTCCCATCACTTTCAGATACTAACCCATAGAGTTCTCTCCTGTCCCATCACTGACAGGTACTGACACATGGAGTTCTCTCCCATCCCGTCACTGACAGGTACTGACACATAGAGTTCTCTCCTGTCCCATCACTGACACAGAGCTCCTGATATCCCACTCAGACTGACCCGGATGATTCCTCAAACGACCATGCAGTATGAAATTTATAGCTTGAATTGACTAGAATCTGTAATTTTTATTTTAATCACATAGACTGTGATGTGACTATAATGAAGACAATAGTGGTGACAAGTTGAGCATCCTTTCAATGATACTGATTGATGACTTAGGCAATTGTGATCTTATCACTGCACAATAATTCTGCCATGTAATTTATATGAGAGTTTAATAAGGGAGTTACTTAATCTTCCTAAAGGAGAACAATAAAGTTTCAAGAACACAGCACTGATTACAAAGCTTCTAAGGCTTTGTGGTGGTACTAGTGAGGGTAATATTAACATCGTTTTTAGCTGGTGTGAATGGACACATCAAAGTCAGACTGGAGTTAGCAAGAAAGAAAAGCTCCCTCCAAATCACGTGCATCATGGAATATATGAAAGAAGAAAGTAAGAGTTGCATTTATAGGAACATTTGAGCAGGAGTAGGCCATTCAGCCCATCAAGCCATTCAATACGATCATGGCTGTTCACCCACATCAATGCCTTTTCCCCCACACTATCCCCAGATCCCTTTATGTCATTGGTATTTAGAAATCTGTCAATCTCTGCTTTAAACACACTCAATGACTGAGCTTCCACAACCTTCCAGGGTAGAGAATTCCAAATAAATGTTCACCGGACTTGTTCCTGGGTTGGCGGGACTGCCTTATGAGGAGAGATTGGGGAAACTGGGCCTGTATTCTCTAGAGTTTTGAAGAATAAGAGGTGATCTCATCAAAACCTACAAAACACTTAACGGGATAGCCAGGGTAGATGCAGGTCAGATGTTTCCCCTGACTGGGGGAGTCTAGAGCCAGAGGACACAATTTCAAAACAAGGGGGAAGCCACTTAGGGCCGAGATGAGGAGAATTTTTTTACTCAGAGGGTTGTGAATCTTTGGAATTCTCTACCCCTTCCAAAACTGCACACAATAGTTCAGGTGCAGTCTTATATGGTCCCTTTCTTGACCTCAAGATGCCCTGAAGTGCTTCACAGATAATGAAGTAACTTTTGTAGTTACTGTTGTAAGAACAACATCTTGCATTTATATAGCTCCTTTAACATAGTAAAACATCCCAAGGCACTTCGCAGAAACATTATCAAACAACATTTGACACTGGTCCATAGATCACCAAAGCTTGCTCAGTGAGGCAGTGTCTTAAAGGAGGAGAGAGGGCTGGAGTGGTTGACAGGTTTAGGGAGAAATTGCAGAACTTAGGGCCTCAGTGGCTGAATGAACAGCCACCAACGGTGGAGAGTTCAAAACTGAGGATGTGCAAGAGACCAGAATTAGAGGAGCGCAGATATCTTGGAAGGTGGTAAGGCCAGAGGATATTACAGAGATGGGGAGTGTTAACAGAATCCAAGTTGGTTGGTGAAACAAAAGCCAAGAAACAAAGATTTTCTCTCTTGAAAGAGGTTATTGACTTTGTTCAGTCTCATAGTTCTCTGACCTTGCTAGGCCAATTCAGAAGGCAGTTAAGAGTCAACCACATTGCTGTGGGTCTGGAGTCACATGTAGGCCAAACTAGGTAAGGATAGCAGATTTCCTTCCATAAAGGACATTAGTAAACCAGAGGATTTCAGAACCAGAGGTGACCATTACTAAGACTAGCTATTCAATTCCAGATTATTGATTGAATTCAAATTCCACCAGCTGCTATGATGGGAGTTGAACCCTTGCCCCCAGGACCTTGGCCTGGTCTTCTCAGTTACAAGTCCAGTAATATTACTACTACACCACCATCTCCTCTATACTCCTTTGAGGATATCAATTAAACATATTAACTAATTAACATCTCCTTTAAAGGGGCACCCCATCTCTCTTTGTACTCTTTTGGGTATACCTGTAACTAACTTAGGAAATTAGCAAATGAACAGATCAAATTAAGTAAACGGATCAAATCAAATTAAGCTGATAGCCCCATAAAGGGGAACTGTAACAAAAGAAAAACATTTTTAGAGGAACCTTATTGAGTCCAATTAAAATTTTGCTTTGGGAGCTGAGGAAACACCCCAGCCCCCACGGTGTTGAACGGTCATAGAAGGCCTCAAGCATGCCAGTGGACAACATGTGCTCCCTCTTCCAGGACACCTGGCCATGAAGGTAAACACAGAAGAGGGGCAATCAGGCCAGACGAGTCCCTTGACTGCCTATTGCCTGAACCTGTTAGTGGCCAGCTTGGCCAGGCTCAGGAGCAGGCCTACAAGGAGGTCCTCCCAAAAAATTGCATCATGGGATCTTTTATATCTGAGGTGGCAAATAGGGTCTCTGTTTAATATCCCATTCAAATGATAGCACCTCTGACAGCACAGCACTCCCTCAGTACCATACACATCTAAATTAGGTGCTTTGATTCCCTATAATGAACCAGCTGCCTTCTGATTTAGAAGCAAGAGTGCACCCCACTCACCGCACAAGGCCAGCTAATTGAACTAGTGCCTTGCCAGACCATTTCAGAGGACAGTTAAGTGTCAATCACATTGTTGTGAGTCTGAAGTCACATGCGGGCCAGACTGGGTAAGGACAGCAGATTATTAGTGAACCAGATGGGTTTTTATGACAATCAATGGTAGTTGCCACGGTCACCATGACTGAGACTAGCTTTTAATTCCAGATTTAGTGATGAAATTTAAATTCTGACCAGCTGCTTGTGGTGGGGTGATTTGAACCATGTCCCCAAAGCATTAGCCTGGGCCTCTGGACCACTAGTCTAATAACATTATCACTGTGCCACCATCTCCCCAAAGGATGGCAGGCTTCATTTCCTAAAGGGCATTAGCAAACCAGATGGGTTTTTATGACAATCAATGATAGCTCCATGGTCACCATTACACACTACCTTTCAGTTCAAGATTTTATTAATTGAATTCAAATTCCACCAGAGTGCAAACCAATTCACGAGCAGGGTGGCAAAGGTCAAATAAGCTAATAAAAGTGGGTAACAAAAACAGAAAATGCTGGAAATCTCGGCAGGTCTAACAGCGTCTATGGAGAGACAAAAAACAGAGTTAATGTTTCGAGTCCGTATAACTCTTAGCTCTGAAGAAGAGTCATACGGACTCGAAACATTAACTCTGCTTCTCTCTCCACAGACGTGCTGAGTTTTTCCAGCATTTTCTGTTTTTGTTTCAGATTTCTGGCATCCGCAGTATTTTGCTTTTATTATAATAAAAGTGCATAACCCCTTAAAGGGGCACCGTAACTAAAGAACAGAGACACAAAGGAAACTTACAAAAATGCAATTTAAAGTGTGATTTTCAAGGTCAATGATGCACTCCAGGTCCACAATGCCCACCCACCACGGAAAGCCTCCAGTGTGTCAGTGGACATCACGTGCTCTCTTTCCAGGGGCACCCGGCCACCAACATTGCCGCGGAATAGAGTCGAGTCGGAGGACCCCCTCAACCACCCACTGCCTGGACTTGTTGACGACCAATTTGGCCAGGCCCAGGAGCAGGCATACAAGGAGGTCCTCCTCCCTCCTTGCCCCCCTTCTGCAGGGGCTGCCCAAAGATTAGGAGTGTGGGACTGCAGTGTAACCAAAAATTACGTAGTAAGTTTTTTAAGTAACTACGGGAGTGCAAACAACTACAACCTCTATACGCATGCTCTATGGACTCCACAAGGCCACAAAACACACAGGCATCTTGGGAGTCTGCATCCTACAGTTGCATGGGACTACTGTGTGCAGCACCCTCCACCCCAGGTCCCTGACGGTAAGGAGAAGGGTTCCCACATAGAGAGCCCTCCACTGGAGCTGTATCTCCTATATGTGCTCAATGTACTTAATTAAACAATGCATAATACTAACATTAAAATACCATTAACAGGGGTGGGGTAAGGTATTTGAGGGATTTGAAAGCAAGGATGAGAATTTTAAAACCAAAGCATTGCTCAACCGGAAGCCAAGATAGGTTAGTGAGTACAGGGGCGATAGGTAGACGGGATTTGGCGCGAGTTAGGATATGGGCAGCACAGTTTAGGATTATGTTTATGTTGTAATGTGGGAAATTTGTTAGCCAATTTGCACACAACATGTTCAGAAATAAGGAAAATGATCAGCAAAGCTGTTCTTGTTTTTCACAGATGTCGGCTGAGGCATACTTGTTGGCCAGGAGAACTTCATTGTTGGTCTCTGAAACAGCGCCACCAAAGTTTTTATATTCAGCTGCGAGGGCAGCTAGGCTAGGCCTTGGCTTAACGTCTCAGCTGAAAGGCAGCACCTTTGACAGTACGGCACTCCCTCAGTTTTGTGAGGGTCAAACTGGATTTTGTGCCTCCAGTTTCTGGCGCAGGACTTGAGCCCTACAACCTTCTGCCTCAGACACAAAGAGCTACCCACTGAAACACAGCTGAAACCTTAATATGTACTATATGGATATTGGGTAAAGCTCTCTCCAACCTACAACTGTGCCCCAATCACAGAAAACAGCCTCCTACAGCATCAGGGCAGTAACTTTTCTAATGGATCATAAAAACCTAGAAACAGAGGTAGGCCATATGGTCATCGAGCCTAATCTGCCATTCAGTGCAATCATGGCTGATCTTTGGCTTCAACTCCATTTTCCCGCCCGCTCCCCATATCCCTTGATTCCCTGTGGGAGCAAAAATCTGTCTATCCCAGCCTTAAATGTATTCAATGTTGGAGCATGCACAACCTTCTGGAGTAGAGAACTCCGTTTCACAACCCTTTGAGTGAAATAATTTCTCCTCCCCTCAGTCCTGAACGATCAGCCCCTTATCCTGAGACTGTGCAGCCCCCAGATCACTATGGCAATAACAATTCAATATCAATTTTGAATTTATCGGACCAATTTGAGGCTGTGGGTTCATTCCCACGCTAAGCAGGAGTAGGTCTGATACAAATTACTTTCACCTAAGATTGTTTGACTAATCAGGATTTGAGATGAAAATTAGC